>NC_135367.1:24267500-24567500 GCF_051622035.1 Arctopsyche grandis | reverse complement strand
TACAAACTATAATATCAAATTATTAGTCCTAATTACGTTGATATTGAAATATTTGATATTTTTATAAGGTCGGTTTTTCTATTTTCGGGTCTAAATTTTGTAATCAATATTTGATCCACTTTTATCAATACGGTGTCTTGAAATTTTGCACACATATTAAAATATTGTTCTTTTAAAATTTAATAGAATTTTAGCGTTTTTTAACGACTCCATAGCCCTGATTTCTTAATTAAATTTAATCTGTTTTACAAAACGTAGTTCACATATGAAAACTTTCTATTCTGATGAAATCAGAAACTAAGTATTTATTGCCAAATAAATCACAACTTCACGTTTGTCCACAACAAGTGAATTTATTTAGTATTTGAGGCGATTAATTTCAACCCTCCTCCCACGTCCCCTCCCCTAAACACTCCGTGCAATCGAAAGAAGTAGTTTTAGCGTTTCTTTCTCAAATTGTATCTGGACGCAAAAGTCACCGGCAGAGCTAATGTTTTTTCTGTGACCCGGTCTCATTACTTAGCCGCGGAGTTTTTGGGGTCGAAAACGACCGCAGGGGAGTGTTTCAGCCATCGCCAGGGTTAGGGGTAGGCGACACCGGGCTAATTGTGATTAACGACGCGCCCTCTGAGACTTCGTTAATCTTACTGTGACGTGTTGTCCTCGTGCGACGACATCTGCTTCCAAAACCGTAGTCAACCGGGTGGGGAAGAAAGGGTTAGCGTTAATCCGAAATCTGCACGTTTTCCTATACCAAGGGCTTTCGGTCGTTTTCGTATTTGGATACCCCAAAATATAATATGATATCGCTTGCGAACCTTTCAATTCAAATTCGTATTAATTTTATTACAGCGTATGAGATGTAATAAAATTTTCAATGCTGAACAACGCCGATCGGCGTTTTGCCTACAAGTGCAAGAGCCTGAAGCACGCCCATGTGCGTTGTACATTGAGAATATACAAAATTAACTAGAATACTAAGTGTTAAGCCTTTCCAGGTAGCATTGAAAAAAAAATGATTATGAGTCGTATAATCCGTGCAATTGCTTATAAAGGCTCGTTTACACCGAAATTTCATAATTTATTATCATAGCAGAACTACCCAATAGAAATCTCTAACTGTCGAGTATTTTAGATTATGGCTTGGTCTCTTGTTGATTATTGGAAAGAAGAATAGGTGATTATTGGAAAGAAGAATCGCTTATTTAATATACCAATAATTTCCCAATACATGTCACGGCCGATCGATTTTTATTAATTGTAAGATCAGTAAATTTTTGCAACAATGAAGAAGATGGAACTAATTTTGGATAAATACATTCATTAATAGACTTCTTTTATTTATTTTATATTATTGTAAGATATATTAGAGAGTTTAAACACACCTTTACAAAACTCGAAATCCCCGATGGTAGTTATCTTTGTTATAGTTTGTTTGAATTAAATACAATTTTTATACCTGATTTCTATTGGGTTTCTAAATAATTCTGATTGGCAATGTGGGTGAAATTTTTAGCGTGGCGAGCTTTCTACAGAAATGACTTCAGAACTCAAAATTCCATTTGTATTATAAAAAATTAATTAAAGTGGTCTAAGTCAAGAAAAAAAAAATTTTTTTAATCAAAAACATATTAGAATATAACCGATATTAAACGATAAAACCGACTTTAAAAAAAATTAAATTTTTCTTGACTTAGACCAGTTTCATAATTATGGGCACATATCTACATACATATTACATCCATACTTGAAAATTAATTCAAGCTCACTGAAAACGTGTATTTATTTTAACATCAGATTTTTTTGTTTCCATTTTCCAATGTCCAAAATTTGGCAATATACTCTCCCATACAACCGTGGAAATTGTACCCCGGAATTTTATTATCGTCCGCAATAACCCCTTACCGTGAGGCGCATTGATCACAATTTTTTTTTTATTGCATATTGGAAAATAAGCGCTGGGCAATAAAATATTTTTATCGTTGAACCGATTTGTATCCGGTCATTATCTCAGCTAGTACACCTGGTCTCGTCGTTCGCGACACCTGTGACACCGCGAACGAAGCGACGGTAAATTCGACTTTACGATTTGCGGCAATTATACGTTTTTAAGTGCTGCTAAATTTGCAGAATTTATGCGTGCATATATTTTGGGGTTGTGTGCATTAAAAAATGCATAGAAACATGTGTAAATTAAAGTATTTATTAAATTAAAGAAGTAAAAGTGATATAGAAGACTTGTAAGTGTTGATTATAGAGCACCTACATAGTTATAATATTTATTCGTTTAAAAATTGAACTAACATCTTAATCAACTTTGAATCTCAAAGTTCACAGCTTTTGATATTCTATCCTATATATGCATGTATGTATGTAGTAGGTTAGTTTCAGGAGTTTACCGGCTTAAAAGTCATACTTTTAGAATGCCCGATATATTGAAAATTGGTCCTAAGGCTTCAAGTAGGTACCTGCTTCGAATGTGTTTATATTAATTTACATTGTATTTATGTATGTATAAGTCTATAAGTATCTAGAAAATGGAGAAGAAAAGAAGTTGCAAATTGGGCCAAGGATAAAACAACTCTACCAAGAAGTGACGGGTGAGAAGAATTCTAAAATAGTACCCACAACAATTTTTTGAGTAACATACGTGTAATATATAGTATAAGGAGTTTAATCTGATTACTTTATAATATTTCAGCGTACATTAGTACGAAAAATAATTGAGCGATGACGAACTCTATGCTTTTGAAAATTCAACAGTCAAGAAGCCCGAACTGCAATCATTCACGTTCGTAAGCAAGAGAAATGGTCTGAAAGAATAAGACTGAACCGTCTTCACCAAAGAAAGATGATGTATTAATCGGAAACTTATATAAATTACTTCAGACATCAAGAATACAAGCAAAAGGACGTGGTTTCTTAGAGGAGTAGTAAAAGGTAATTAGGAATCATACATTATGACAGAATAACTTAATAATACTTGAATTTTGAACTTGTTATGCTTACAGCCAAACATAGTTTCATCGACAATGCCAAAAGAGAAAAAATATCAATAGACCAGAAGGACTCATCATCGAAATATGAAGTTAATTCAGAATTCAGACAGGAAATAGAGTAGCTAAAATGGGATAGTATGTAGCCGCATATAGCAATCATATTCATCTTCATACACGTAACTTCTTCCTTTGGAACATAGAGCATGGTAAGAATAACTCATTGATTTCAATTCAATTCAACCGATTCACACAAAATATGCATTTAAATGTGTCTATCTGCATTATAAAGCATTATCACTACTTGAGCGAGTCTATTATGTATTTCGCACAGACGGCTACACCATTTCGAAAGCACCCTCCTCCAACAGTTTCCATTGAAATGTTGGGTACCAAATTCGAACTGTAGACGTATTGTTAAGAACCCCATAATTTCCTACGAGTACCTAATAGCGGGCACCATCAATTGTTGACTCAATTGCATTCTCCCATCTATTAGTCTGCACTGAGGAACCCTCTTCGTCTACCTATGCATGCATTCAGCACAACAGGTTGCAAAGAACAACCATCGATACCGCTAAAATGTTGAAAATTCGACTCTCTTCATACTCCGAAGGGAATATCATTCCCCATAGCGAGTAAAAAATGTAATGGAGTCCTTGGCAAGTTTTCGCTCGAGTTAAACTTTGATGATGATATTTGCGAAGAAGTTCTCCTTTTTTTTATACTCTCCCGTACTTTTATATTATTTATTTTTGCTCGGGAGATACACTTTTATGTGTGCGTATGTTTTCTATACGTTTTTTTTTCATCTCTCTCCTCCTTTTCTTTCGTCGTCTTCCGGAACAAATTCGCTCGAGCGAGTGCAAATACGTGGCAAGTTTGCCACCGGCTCTCGTCTCATTCCTCGGTTAAGGGGTGCGTATAATAAATTGAAATGATGCAAAAGAAAATAAGGTGAAGATGATACGAATTACGCGCATTAAATATACGACGGAAATAATATAAACACGAAACGAAACAAGGAAAGAAGAAGTGATAATACGAAAAGTTTTCTTTCCCGCGCTATATTGTCCCGAGGCGGTCGTGTGGCACTTTCGCATTAACAGATTCGCACCATCGCATTTGCGGTCTGCTATGCTTGATACTTTTGTTATTGGACTTACATATAATAAATTGGGATGGAGTGCTTTTGGAATGATGTATACGTAACTGTGGATGTAAATGTGAATACGAATGAAGTGTATAAGTATTGCATTAGATAATAGAAGGAGATTGAAAAGGTCTCCGTCTGATTGTGTATGAAGAATGGCTTTATAATAATGATAAATATCAACAAAGATTTTAATTAAAACTCGTCTTGTGTTGAATTTTTTGTGTAATCCCTTCTATCTGTATATATGTATATATGTTTACAATGGAAATTTATATTTTAATCAGAGCTGTAGAGTCGGATCTAAATGTATTGACTTGGACTCCAACTTGAATGATTTTAGGAAGATGGATTTTTCTCGCTGACGTATAAAATTATTACCCGGCTTCGCTCGGTATTTGTAATATAAACCGCTTAAACATGGCCAATTGAATAGTAAACATTTTAATAAATCTACTTGAATAGTTTTATTTTACTTAAATTTATTTGAACATTCATTTGTTTTTTTATTAAATTGAACGTCATGGACTCTGCGAACCAAACAAACAAACATATATACAAACAAAGTCTCATTCGAAATTATATATTAGATTAGTAATAATAAAAATAGTAACGATTTTCAAAATATAAAAAATTATAGGAATTAAAAAAATCACTGAAAGTCGACATGTAACCCAATTTATTGAATTATTGGTAATGAAATGGGTATAAATAAAAAGCAAGTACATTCATAGTACATGTCTATGATTTTCATACACAATACACAAGCACAAGCAATGAGACAGAGGAAATAAACATTTTGGCCAGAACACATCAAAATATGTTCAATTCAATGATTTTATATATAATGTAATTTAAATTCGTGATTTTTATATATAAATTATTAAATTATTAATTTATAAGTTGATTTACTTCAATAAAATAAAAGACTGGCTGACGTATACCGCAATACTTTAAATTAAAATAATAATAAGGAAGAGCCCGTGTCTACTAATTTTTATTACGACTCCGACTTCGGTTCCGCTTGGAATGCTCCGACTCCATAGCTCTGATTATAATAAAGAATTTTTATTCATGTAATTTTTGTATAGAAAAAGGAATGATTCGATCCTTGAGGGACTCCAGATTCGGAATGTTCTGTATTTTTTTATATATGTATGGTGAGAATCAAAAGTAATAAGTAGATTCTGGATAACTTGATTCATTCCACAACTGGCTATACATACATATGTACATATGTACATACATACTTACATATGTATATACACGATAACAAATCTTTTTGGTGCTATGGAAATTAGGAACCCACCTAAAATAAATAGATGTTAAATGAAAAACTAATATCAATTTTGAATTCAAACAGCTTAGTTGAATGCAATTATCCAAATAAATACGTATATGCATACATATATTAAATGCATTTTGTGCATACGGTAGACACGCAGACGCACCTCATTTGTTACAGTTTGCGGTTGCAATTAGTTCCGAGCGGTCGTCTCTAGAGAGGAGATGCACCGGAACGGTGAAACGTCATGACGTTTTGGGAATTAGGGTGCATTCGCTTTCGTTCCGTGAACTATGCAGTTTTAATTGGATTTTGTTCAAGGTCGAAAAACGACTTGCAAAACTCACAGACGATCATTAAATATAACCATTTTATTCAACTAGAATTTTAGATACATTATTTTATAGTATTTTATGCATACGTTTGTATGGCACGATAGAGTAGAATTTTATAATTATAAAAAGTCATCTTCGGTTCGCAGATGATATAGTTTGAATAGCTCGCGATCCAGGTGACTTACATAATAGTAATAATACAGTTGGACAGGGAAAGTAGGAAAGTAGGATTAAAATTAACGTAGATAAGACCAAACTAGTATTCAATAGTTATTTAATGCCTGATAGCATTTAATTAGATAATAAATAGTAGAAATAATAATAAATAAAGATACGTATGAAATTAGGATGGAGAGCATTTGGACGAATGAATGCGGTTTTTAAATCAAAATCGCCACTCTGAAGAAAAAGATTTTTGATCAATGTGTTTTGCCAGTGATGACGTATGGATGTAAAACTGCACACTGAATGCCAAGCTGCTACACAAATTTCAATGCACTCAAAGAAGTATGGAAGGTTGTATGCTTAGCATAACGAGGAAAGACAGGAAACGGAATCGTGGGTGAGAAGTATGACAAGGGTTATGGATATAGTGGATAGAGTGAAGAGATTGAAAAGGCAATGGGCTGGGCCACGTGGCTAGAAGAATGAACGAAAGGTGGACAAAAGAAGTGCTAGAATGGTACCCGTGAGAATGCAAAAGGGTAAAATGAAGACAGCGGGGAAGATGGGTATACAAAATTAAGAAAATGTGTGGGGTAAGTTGGATGAGAGTTGAGCAAAACAGAGACGTGTGAAAACTTGTTCGAGAGGCTTTGATCTAGCCGAGGATCGCGAATGGCTGTAGATGATGATGATGATAAAATAAAAAAATATATATAAAATCAAATTTATTTTTGTACTGTAATTCTAATAAAATAAATCGGCAATCATCAAATGCACCACTGGTTTGGACTCTCAACGAGTGACATCTTCATCATCGAGAACCACAAAAGGGGAGAAACGAAACGGTCAAAAAATGACTCACGTTTGAATGAGCTAAACTCGTCAATGCAAAAAACAAAACGAACGGCGCACTTGTGGGTTTAATTAACTCCGAAAATATCATTACAACGAGCCGCATCCCGGTTAGAACGTTACAAAATTTATTTGACGACCGCTCTTACGATTGCAGGAACGTTTCATATTTATATTTTGGCTTTCTGTATAATATGAAATGCACCAAAGTGCATTTAATAAGCTAACGTGTACGCGGACAGAATTCACATATGTCATGCGCCGTTTTCAGATGTTGTCATTGCTAAATCACGTCTTGTCGTCCAATATTTTATTTTACCGTCTCATTAGCTGTTTTCTCTTCTCTCGGCCTGCTTCAAATATAGACTTCCACCTTTTTCTAAGTCGATCATTCTCAAACTTTTCACCCAAAACTATCCAAACACTAATATTTCGATGGTTTCTTACATCTATTAATATTTAATATTTATTAATTATTATAATGAACTTATTATTACTATAAACTTAATACAATTTCTTGTTCTAGGCATTGCTGTAATGGAGACCCAATTGTCACTGGGTGCAGCAGCAGCATAAAAGTCCTGTTTTATGACGAATCTGTTCAACGATATGCTTCTTCTTCCTGTTCTCTCCACGGGATACTGACTGAGCAACAAAAATCATTTTTAATTACTGGAGTAGAGAATAATTAGTATTTATTAAGTATGACCTATTGAATTCGAATATGAACCAATCCTTGTTATCGTAGTGAAATATAGAACAGGTCCAATAAATGCTTGATAGCTCGAGAAAAAAATTTGTAAGAAAAAAGTATACTTTTGACGAATTCGCTAGATAATTAATTATAAGTATTTTAAAGCAATAAAAATCACAATCAATATAAAAAACATCCGACTATTGATTTCGATGCTCACTTTTGGCACATAAATACTAGATTTTGAATTGAAGACTGCAAAAGCCAAAAATCTGTACAATTTTTTACATATCTCACAAATGAGATATGTAAAAATTATGCACATATCTCACAAATGAGAAGACAACCACAAAAATCTTTCGAATTATTGTTTAATGATTTATTAGCTTCAGGCTTTTTAAGAAATTCTTAATGGAGACTTATTTAACATTAATACCTAGTAAGTAAAATTATATAATCAAATGAACTCAATTCTTACCGATTACGCAATTTCACAAAAAAGCATACACATCTTTTTTTTATGTTATACTGCTAATCTCGTACTTGATTGTGATAATTTTAATTTATTGACTTAATGTACCTAATTTCTAAAATATCATCCAGTTAATTAAAAACTCATTGAAATAGCCTTTTCATGTTAGAAATTTTCAATATTTGTATAAAAAAATAAAATAAATATAATACTTACATATGTAATAATGTATAATGTTATATTTCAAATTGTAAATAAAAGATTATGTTTACATACTGTCTTTGCATTTAAATACGAGTTCCTGAAATCGCTGGCGTATATTAATAAAATATCACTTGAATTTAACTATAAGATTATGGACTACGACTAGATTACTGAAAATGAACATCCCTGTTGGAGATTTCCCGTCATGTAATGAGTTTGTAGAAACGTGTTTCTCGAACGAATATATCGCATTAAATTATTTCCAAACACAAAATGATAAGTCCTGACAGGTCTCCAACGTTCCACGACATGCAAACGAAATAAATAATACCGGGAAAATGTACTGAGAAACAGATGTTCCACAATAAAGCACCTAGAGACACGCCACACGTCAAATGGCGTCACGAATTCTGACTTATTCTGTCGATATTCCCGAAAGACAAAACTATATCTGCATATATATGCATGTATATAGATATGCCTGTCAAAATTAATTAGCAAAATTCATACATATAGTCATTTAATTTAGAATTTTCGATTAAATCACCCCCCTCTTACAAGTTGGATCTTACTCAATCTCTCCGAATGTTAATCGCACACTCGTCACGGGAATATTATTCAATATATAAATTATGTGCATAATTAAAAGTGAGAGTAGTAAAAATTTAATTAAGTTTCAATGCGACAGGAGGAGCTATTATAATATTATTAAACGTGGAAAGGGACGGGTTCTTATGTTGTATATACGTATGTATGTATGCACGTTTGACCATAAATATTCATCGAAGTTAACAACGACGACGACTCTGCTTCATATCGGTACATCTTTCTTTAACTTGTGTACGTTTGTGAGTTGTTCTTGCATTGTTGCACCGATGACAGCTTGAAGAATCTACATTAGGAAATAAGCATAGGGAATAATGCCCTTTGTTGATATTCCAGCAGGCGTAAGTAAGGGTCATGTGAACTGAACCGAGTTGTGAGTCAATTAAATTTTGTGTCTACTTCGAAAAATTTTAATAAATTAAATTAACATGTTATTAATTTATATTTTTATTATCATAATAGAAAAAGGTATTCGTTATTAATTATTATCAATAAAATGATGGAAAATTTATGTATATGATCATTTAATAGAGGTGAAAAAAATTGTATACGTGAATTGTATACGCTTAATATTTTGTAGTATTAAAATAAACGCACCCAAACGGTTTTAAAAGTAATGTTTTTTAGGTATTTTTAAAAAATATAAAAGGTATAATTCTTATAAAGCTAATTTAATCAAATTTAAAGTGCCTTCAATTTTTTTCAATATTTTATTTTAATATTTTAAACTTTCTTTTGTACAAAATTAGCCAAAATTAAATCGTAAAAATTGTATGTGAAATTCTAAAATTTCTTCTACGATATTTTTACACATTAAAATAAAGAGTTTTCACTACAATTTTGCATAAAAGTTCAATTTAAATTTAAAACTATCTAAAATAAAATTTCAATTTCAAAGTTGAGTTGTAAGTGTATCGTGGTCTATATACTCGCAGTACATACCTCTAAGAATTTAAATGTATTCCTCATCAAAATAAATTACGACATGTAATTTAAATAAATATATGTACATATATCAAATCATATACTTTAAGCTCAAATTTCTAATTTGATTTTATACAAAATTTTAAATAAAAAAAACTTTTTCAGACAAAAATATTAAATAAACCACAAAAAAATCAAAAATAGCATTGTTTTCAACATTTTAAAAAAATAACTTAATAACAATACTCCCTAAATGTCGTATTAAAATGTCTATAGGTACCTGGCTATTCCCAAAACCAACAAAAAGAGCTAATCATAAAAGGTTCATCAAGTTATGGTTTCCGCACTGCGCGTTGTAGACGTGTCACATAGAGAGAGATATAAATTAGCTTCTAAAGACGTCATAATTATTTCCTACGTACGGCCATAAATCGCATACAAATACAGAGTGTCCCACGAGCCACCGACCCAACAAACGACATTCACCCTTATCGCCCTGGGAATCAGAGGCTGAGATGGCGTGTGCTCTCGGACCACGTTCCCAGGGGATAAATCAAAAGCGACGCTTTGAAGATCGCCATAAAAACGCCATAAGGGACAGGAAGTGTTTTGGTCTCCCACTTTCATATTTTTTTTCGCTTTATTTAAACACGCGACTCTTCTTCCCCTCCCTCTCTCTGTCTTTTGCTGGCTTTCGAGCTCGAAAACAAACATTTTTAGTCAGGGTATCGGGTTACGGGAGCCAAACAAAGGTCCTCGCCTCTTAATGGTCCAAAACACAAGGGGCCGCAAACACCTGCTAAACTATCAAAGGTAAAACAATGGGTGTGTGTGAAGAAAAAAATGTGTATAAGAATTTGGAGCGAAAGGACGGAACGGACGTGGACAGGTGATGCGACTCGCCATGTTCATTAATAACTTTTGAAAGGAATTAAACTGGCGCCAAATTGTCTATTGTATAATTTTATTTTATTTTTTTAAGTTTGAGGTTGGACCATTGTGGCATTACAGGAGTCTCTAATGCGCCACAATGTAAAAATACAGAAATATGAGAAAAATCAAAATATATACATATATAAACAGACGAAAATACAATTAAACATAATCATAAAAAACTAAAGCATTATAATAATAGCAGACAAAGTAAAAAAATCAAATAACAAAATACATAGTAGGGAATGTCCTGCATCTACAGCTAGCACTAATATATAAGAATCGGTCGCAAATAACATCCCTGTGAGGCCCAAATGGAAGAGAAAATCAAAATTCCATCCATACATCTCATTCAATTATGAAAATAATGATGAGCGCAGGCTACCAGAAAAATAAGTTAGAATAATCTATGCTTGCATAGAGAAGTAGAATATCTTTTGGAATAGGAGCCATTCGACAAAGTACTGTGCGGGCAGGAGGTACAACCAGTGGTGTCACCCTTATGGTTTCCATGGGTTTCCGGAAACTCGTTGTTAAAAATCAAAAGTTTCTGGAAACCCGTTGTAAGAAATCTAAAAATTATTTTATACATTCATATATGGAATATTCTAAAGGTTATTTTATATATTTTATTAAATTTTATTTTTCACGTAATAGTGCCTTGGACGAAAAAAATATATATAAATTGAAAAAAAACTTGGAAACCCGTTGTTCGAAAATTAACACCACTGGGTACAACCATCAAATGATGATGTCTACCTCGCACATAATTACTAAGGACATAAAGTCCCAACTGTTCCAGCAACGACGGGAATGGCGTATTAGGGCGAAAGCACACTGAGTGGTACGTGTTTTTTTTTAGATACTTTTAAACATGCGAATAAACGCAGCACCCCTAGCCCATATACATGGTACATATTCCCAAAAATCACCCCCTAGAGTGTTTTCGGTGATATTTTATCCTTGCTTGACATTGATAGATAACGATGAATCCCATATTTAAAGACACGTAGGAGAAACTTGTCGGTTGCATATTGATTTATTTATTTACAATTTCGCCATAGTGAAATTACAGATTAGCTCCAAGTCGCCACTATGGCTACACAAAAAGAAAAAATATACAATAAGATGAAAAAATAAAATAACCATAATTAAAAATAAATAAGGATAAATGTAATACAAATATAAAAATATAAAACAAAATAAAAATATAACATGCTATAAAATATCCATGCATATCCATGGATGCGGTGCATCCGTTCTAAAATCGCCAGAATTAATGTGATATTTTCCAATTCAGTGAGCATAGATTATTCTAACTTATTTTTCTGGTAGCCTGCGCTCATCATTATTTTCATAATTGAATGTTATGTATGATTGGAATTTTGATTTTCTCTTCCATTTGGGCCTCACAGGGATGGTATTTGCGACTGATTCTTATATATTAGTGCTAGCTGTAGATGCAGGACATTCCCTACTATGTATTTTGTTATTTGATATTTTTACTTTGTGTTTATTATAATAGTTTTTTATGATTATGTTTAATTGTATTTTCGTCTGTTTCGTCTGTAATTATTAAAATTGAGTTGGATCTTTCAGGCGAGTTTAATAAGGCAAGATTCGATAAGTTCCGAATCTTGCCTTATTTAACTCGCCAGAAAGATCCAACTCCATTTTAATAATTGCATCTGTGCACATCGAAAGGTTACTCGTCATCTGATGTGCAATCTATCATTCGAGAAAACGAGAATTATGTATGTTTAAAGCTGCCGTTCTGTTAATCTGGCGATTTTAGAGCGGATGCACCAAACCCATATCCATATATAAAAATATATATGGATATGCATACATGTACGACCTCCCAAGCATATGCATTCTCCACGTGCAGCTACGCCCGAATTCGATTTGGGGAGCACCCACTGTTTGTGGTCACAGTAGGAAACCAAAGACGTGACGTCTCATACCACTTGGTGTGTGTTCGCCCTTACTACGTAGAAGCTGCAGAACAAAACGAATTAAAAACGAATTTTAATCGATTTGTTCTATTTGCTTTATTAATTCATATCGTATGAAAATTTTTCTATATCACATGAAAGGTTGACAGCGTCTGCATCAACTTCCGGTCGGCTTGACGACTCAATCGAATAGAGTCGGCGCCTAATTGGCGATTCGTGGCCTTCGAGACAAAGAAACGGCATTTCGGGTGAATTAACACGTTCGTCAACGGAGGAAGCCAAATTACAATGATGCGGCCCGACGGCCATCTAAGCAAGCCGGGCCGCATGACTGATGGCCGCACAGAGACGCCCAATCGCCCCGCACTAATTGCCACCCACACTGACCCGCTAATTGTTCAAGACGACAGCACACGCCATACTAAAAAATCGTGTTCTTGCTTATCAATATCTACATACCTATTATATCGAGCAAGCTTATGCTTTGATGAAATCAGACTATCCTCTAAAATATTTTACCTAAAATTAAAACATATCTCGAATTCAATAACATGTACATATTTACGGTCGCCGTGACGAGACAGAATGTTAAATGACAGAAAACGCAAATATCGGAAGGCAAAGATCGAAAATCGAAAGATCTTAAGTCGAAAGATCAAAAAAAAAATATGGTGCATGGTAAACGGTACGTACTCACGTACATACTCACTTAATTTGCGCGAGCAGGATACAACAGGAACAAGAGGAACATGCTTTTCCTCCCGTATTCTGCGCGCGCACAGATGTTCCGTTATAGAGATTTTAGTGACTTTTGAACGAAGCGCTTTGTGACCAATAGTCACCGAACCATTTTTGGCACGGCTGTAAAATAAATTACACGACAAATTTCAAAACGACATTTAAATGTCAAATTAACGGGTCTACCTCACGGGCCCGAATGTGAAACGCCCGAAAACGCAAATATCGAAAATCGAAAGATCTTAAGTCGAAAGATCAAAAAAAGGGTGCATGGTAAACGGTGCATACTCACTTAATTTGCGCGAGCAGGATACAACAGGAACAGGAGGAACATGCTTTTCCTCCCGTATTCTGCGCGCGCACAATAATACGGGAGGAAAAGCCTATTCCTCTTGTTCCTGTTGTATCCTGCTCGCGCAAATTAAGTGAGTATGTACCGTTTACCATGCACCATTTTTTTTTTGATCTTTCGACTTAAGATCTTTCGATTTTCGATCTTTGCCTTCCGATATTTGCGTTTTCTGTCATTTTATCATTCTGTCTCGTCACGTAGACCCATACACATATGTATGTTACAGTGAAAGGATATTTCAAGTGAAAATATATTTTCACTAATGACAATATATTTTCACCAATTCAAGCAGTGAAAATGTATCAAACAATGAATTTACAACGTTTAACTCTATAAATTTAAAAACCCCAACAACCCAATCTTAAATGAATAGGGCCAACCATTACTTTACCTAACTTATCCTAACCCTTAAATAATACCAACCCCAACAATATAATCTTAAATGAATAAACCAACCCTGAAAATTTAACCGGTTATTTTTATTTTATTTTATTTTTCATTTTTCAATTAATCATGCACATTCACCTTTCAGATTGCTCCAAAGCGGTGAATGTGCTAAACAGATTAAGAATCGATACATCATATAATACATATATTATTATACATACAAATTAACATACAAACAAATCGAAATAATATCTGACATATATGGTCAGATATTAATATAAACGTCGTAAATAATACGAATTATAATTTTTTTTTTTTAACAATACGAAATATTTACATATATTTCAATAATCATCCATAGAGACATCTATGGAGAAAATCTGGCGAAACCTAAGAGATAATAATATCTCTAGGTTTTTCGCAATAGAAAATTGGATAAGAAAGCCAATTTTACAGGAATCGTTTCAAATCACAAAAATTGACAAATTCCGATATGAAACGACTGACCTCGACAAACCACGGTCTGGCCAGCAAGCAAAATCGGCAGTGGGAAGCGAAATCGGCACCTCTAGCACGAGAGAATACAACACTTACCACTAGACCACGCCGCTGGTTATGATAAAATATACTTTCACTTGAAATATAATTTCACTGTGACATAAATATTTTATGGAATTATTCTAAAGTGATGAAATTGAATGTAGTACTTTTTTAAATCAGAAATTTTCATTGAAAATTATACTAGAAAAAATCACCTCCAGTATCATTATTATTTTCTTGAGATGTAAAAAAAAGAAATTGACTAAACTTATAGAAATGGTATAAAAAATTCTAACAATTTAAGAGAATCTTTAGACCAACGGAAAGTAATGAAAACTTGTACCTCAAAGCTTTTTCAGTTAACTAACTTATTCTACTATACCTACAATACAATGACTAACACAGGTAATTCTAAAGTGGAACTTTTCCGTATAAAATAATCCGGTCGTGTCACAAAGGGAGCTTTGGAAAGCTCAAAGGCCTAATATTAACTATTTTTCATATAGAGAGAGTTGGCGCTTTTCGTTTCGCGAGTTTTCCGGCAATAACGCCATTAAAGCGGTCGGCGCGTGAGGAAAAGCCGCACATTTCGCCGATTCGATTATGGCGCCATATCCTTTGGCGCCTTTTATATTCAATGAAAACATGCAAAAAGCGAAAGGGCGCCTAATGCTTCGCATTTGCATTTAAATTGCGAAACCATCGACGTTTTCGAAATTCGAGGGGCGTCGTCGATTGTTACGTCGAAAGTTTTCGTCGACAATTTAACGCGTTAATTTGGGCTTCGACAAATCGCGAGAAAACAACGGAAGCTCCTCAAACTTTTCACTACACGAACCAATCCCATTTGGAACTCTTTTATACATTCTCTTTAGAATGACTCTTTTCAACTATTGATGACGTAAACAAAATAAAAACAGAAGGCAGACGTAAAAACATATTTTGCATGACCGAGTAAGTGAATGACTTCTTACAGTTAACGAGGGATACAATTCCATTCCGATGATCTATCTGATCTGGATCAAAAATTTTGAGCGAAAAGACAAATCTCTGACAATCCTACTAAACTGAAGAAGAAAGAAACTATTAAAAGAATAAGTCAGATACTTGACATGTAGGTACCAATAAAGAAAGTCTTATTATATTATATTTTTAATATGGTGCCATTAAAGTTTGCTCCAAAGCGACATCTATGATCTAAACTTGTACATACATATGTACACGAATTTGAGATTATATTCAAATAGTTGTGAAAATTAGTAGGTACATAGGTTGGTTGCCAATTTGTTAAAGAACCGTTTCAACAATAAAATCAGATAAATTGGCAAACTCTAATAGGAAACGATTGACTTGGAGTCAAACATATCCAAGTCTGACCAGTAGCACTGAATAAATTCTTTTCAATCGAGGTTAAACCAGGGCTTGAACTCGGAACTTCTCGTTGGTTAGCATTAACGAAACTACCGAGCTATACTACTGACTCACAAATAGAACATGTTCGTAGACTTGAAGCAACAAATTAAATGGTATAAAATAGGAGATTAATATTTATTTATTTTTAAAATATTTTTTTCCAGTGTCTTTACAAATGCCCAAAAAGACACTATGGGCAAACATTTAAATAAAATAAAGAACATGATAAACATTTTAAAATTGTAATGCAAAACAAATTAATAAAAAATATTATCAGACCGATAGGCGAAATGCAGCTAAGAAAAACCTTGTAAAAATTGAATTAAGCAGAAGGCCTTTTTGACTGATGAAATATTCTCCAAAATTAATTATTTAATAAAAGTTGGGCGATTAATAATATACATACATACATATATAAAGATTTGTTATATGTACGTAGTTAAAATCCATAGCATCGATACAACTAGTGTAAGCTTTAATCGCTACATTAATATTATGTATTAGATGTATTATGAGCATTTATAAGAATTGTAAATAGGTTTTTGAGCTATTTTTCCTATTATGCTGTACATTAACAATAGAATAATATAATACTATGATTACTAACAAAATTAAATTAAAATTATAAAATAGAAAATGATCAGTTGATCAGCTATTAAAATAGATATAAGATGTATTGTGACCATAATTTAGTAATAATCAAAAGCATTTAAAAATAAAAAAAATCAAATAATCGCTACAGTCGATTGTCATTGCATTTTAAGTGATTAATTTTCTTTAAGCGACTTGTTATGGTTTAGTGTAGAAGCAGTGCCGGCGTTAGGGGGGGGCTGGGTCGGGCGGAGCCCGAGGGCGCCGCTCGATGCACCAAAGGCGCTTTAAAACTTAAATCTAAAGCGCCAAAAGCCATACAAAATTTAAGATTAGAGTGCCAAAGGCGAAATTTTTTTTAAGGGTGTTGCCCGAGGGTGCCATTGGGTGTAAGGCTGGCACTGTGTAGAAGCAAACAAGAGGAAGAGACTTATCCTCGATTAACTGAATTGAGCAGATTAGTTCAGAAACAATAATGGAGAAGAAGCTTTCATTTAAGAAGCTTTGTATCAAGGATTAAGAGTAAGAGCAGAATTTCGGTATTCATAGATATGGTGACGTCATAAATCTTAAAAAATTAATCAACATTTCTATCAATTACGATTATTGAATAACATTTCCGCGAGTTTGCTTTATCGAATTGTTCGCGCGAAACGGCAGAATCGCAAAAGTTGGCGCGGCAAAAGCAAAATGGAACATAATGCAATAATCCCGGTAATGAACACCTTCCATGTAAACAATAATAAACGCGGGATTTACACGGCGAACGAAAGGAGACGACGAGGGGAAACTTAACGAAGTTCGCTGCAGGTGATCTCGACACCCCTCGGAGGGGTCGAAGCCACCCCCTCAAACCCACCCGTGACCCCATTAAAAAGTAAAACACTAATTAAAATAAGTCACAACCCCGGGTGAATCAGTTGGGGGGTTTACTAGCACCTATAAACAAAGACCTCGTTATAAGAGAGCGTTGCTTTTTTGCTTCGAGCGATGCGAGCTGTGTTCGCTTCACGTAATTAAGATGTATACAATAAGATCGAATTGCATGTCGAATGTATGCATATCCGTGACTTTTGATAAATATGCACAAAGTCCTAAAGGGATGGTAAATTCATACAGAAAGTAAGTCGCGTATATGAAACGCCTATTGCTTTTAAAATTTTGGCAACTTCCTCTTATCATATCAGAATGTATTAAAGTTAATTTTTCGAAAACTTTGTCTTTTCATGCAAAAAGGAGATCTTTTCTAATAAAATTTGAGGTTGTAGCTATTTGTAGATACAGTATCGTCGAATTATTGACTATTTGTAGGTACAGTAGGTACATATGAAACATTTTCTTGACTTGATATTTTGGGATTTTATATGCTTCGGAGTAAATTTAGAAATCAAATATTACAATAATAAATCAACTTTATTTGTTTCATAAAAGACAGATTATGAAAATCTATTTATATGCGTAAATAGGAGTAAATAATTCGTCGATACTGCATCTACAAATAGCCACATCCTAAAATTTATATCTATATTTTACTACATTTTTTTAAATTTCTCTTTATTTTTTCTATATATTTTTATGTCTTAGTACATTTTATATACATATGTATGTATATATGTATACTAATTTTAATTTAATTTTTTATATTTATGTATGTATACTTTTTTTGTGTAGTCGTTTTTAGTCAGTTTTTTATTACCAGCAGTATAGCTCGGTGATTGCGCTAATGCTAACCACTTATTCAGAGTATGATCTTTAATGCTGCTAATCAGACTTGGATATTTGTGACTCTAAGTCGATCGTTTCCTATCAGAGTTTGCCAATTTATCCGATTCCGTTGATGAAGCGGTTCCTTCATCAAATTGGCAAAACCCATTCTACCCACAATGTCACCACTATTTGAATATGATTTCATAAAATAACATATAATATAATTTTATTATATATAGTGTTTGTATTACGCTTATATGTCTGGTGACAGCGACGCGTTATTGTGACTATATGAAAATAAATAAAAAAGGAAAATACAGAAAGTGCTCCCATAATTTAGTCTAAATAACTTGCAAGCTAAGAGTTTTGAAATAAAATTACAAGTTTGTTGATTTTAGTTGAAATCATGATTTTTTTCAATTCTATAATCCATCATTCAATGTCCCAGACATCTCGATAATTACGGCAGCTCTATACTAAAGACATATACAATTGAAATATTATAAAAACAATTCCAATTCTATTCCGTTAGAGTATATGGATAATACTTTATAGGTTTAAAATGGAACAGGAAGGGGGGGGGGAGGTTTCTATGGAACGTTTTCCAATTTCCACTTAATTTGCGGGAAATATATAAGCTATCAGGTTTCTGTCGCAGCGCTTGGATCGTTCTTCTCTAGCAAGTTGGCCTCACTCGGTGAAATATTACGGTGCCTTCGGACGGGAAGAGACAATAATTTACATACAGCCTTTGAAGATTAAATTCCAGCGACTTTGGATCATCCGTTTGCATATATGTATATGAGGAGAAATTGAGTTTCAATTCGACTAAGTTGAGTAATTTTTCCACTGCACTCTCGCTACTGTCACCTTTTGTGACAATATAATCAAATACACTAGTTTCAAAATAGGTATAAATATGGTTGAAATGTGTAACTAAACTGTTTGTCAGTAACTGTATATAGTATGTAAATTGGATTCATAAAGAGGTCCAATATAACTTCAAATATCAAAATACGAACCAATTAACAAAATAAATAGACTAAATATATGGACAGACTTGCATTCATGGCTGTTACGACCTATTTCCCCCTCCATTCAGTGTAATGCTCTATAAGGTGCAATGCTCACGCACAGTCAGACAGACACGTGGAGGTGGTCAACCGATACACTCCTCTTAGATAATAGCGCTATTCTGTGTGTGTGTGTGTGTGTGTGTGTGTGTGTGTGTGTGTGTGTGTGGCTGCGATAACGCTCGCTGTAGTATAATAGCACATGCGCGCGAAAGAGACAGCGTATCTTTTTATTATTGAATGCAGTGTAACTGCATGCTATGCACCTATTCACAGGCACTACACAAACGCATTTGTTCACGCTAACTATCGGTAACAGACCTACATATAATAGAAATAGCTTAGGTCACCCCACATAAATAATGAGAACCTATAAAACAAATGTTATAAAATATAGAGTGAAAAAAGAAAAAGTCATTGGCATTTAAACAATTAAAATTTGACATAGCGAGATGGCGGCGAAAAGGGATATAAAATAAGAAAAGGCTAAAACGAACAAACTGGACGAACAGTCTTTACGATCCATTCGGACAATAAACGTCAAGAAGAAATATGACGGAGTATTTTCAAACGTGTCTATTACGATTTTTTTTCACCATCGTAATGGCGGATGACACTTCCACTTATATTGATGACCAAACCGAGCAAAATGGCAAAGTATGAAAACGATCGAATAAGAGCCCAAACTTTTTTTGAATCGTGATCGTAAGTGAAAGTATGAAGAGGTTTGTAAAAAAATACATAACGGTAATTTGATTTAGCACGGTTTTGAACCATTTTTTTCATATCAAACAATTAAATATAAATATTAAATTAATTATATTTTAAAGGTATTTGAAAAAAATACGACCGCAATGCGGATCAAACACAGAACCGACACATTTGTATAATTTTTTTGTATTTAATAACTTAATATACCTATGCGATGGATACATATTTCATCGGTCACAACACTAGTTATGTCTGATATAATACTGACAAATCGATACATATGTACATATAGGGATCGTTAAAGTACCACACTTACATACGTAATTCACTACACAACCAAACTACACGCTTAAACACAACTTTATAAAAAAAAAATTACGAGCATATACATAATTTTAGATAATATATACATACTTACCAGATAATACCAGTCAAAATAACGACGCGTGAAATCACAATATAAATGCACTAGATATCGAAGATTATTTAGTGCTTTATAGTCAAGCCAAAGTACGATGATTTAGTATGCGAATAAAAAATAAATAATTGCACTTTCAACGGACCACGGTCGAATTATATTTTATGCACGCACATCGATGCAATTACCGGCCAGTTGGCCTAACGAACCTAACCTAACCCCGTCGGGACCGCATTCCCAAGGCTAATTATATCCCCGTGCGGTTTTTATTGCCGATACGCAAATCACCCCGTATATATATGTATGTACAGCGTGCATACATATCCGATCCTAAGTAATAAATAAATCTTCGGGTCGTAACTCGTCGTCGAGAAACCCGACGTCAACGATGATGTTTATCGCCCGGTTCGATTTATGGTCGTCGCAGGGTTGTTGCGTGCGATTCCGGTTTGCATTATCGTCGCCTTCATCGAAATCAGGTGATGATTTGTGTCTGTGAAAAATAGTGTGTTTGCCGTTTTATTGCATTGATTGTGTCTATGAATGGGGTGAGATGCCCTGAGTTTGGGTTTAAGTGAGGCTTAAATCGCTCTAATTTAATTTAAGCCATATAGACATTACATATGTCATCATCATCATCATCTAAAGTCATTCACCATCCACTGCTGGATGAAGGCCTCTCCAACACGCTTCTACTCGTCTGTTTTGCGCAACTCTCATCCATCTCACCCCACACATTTTCCTAATTTCGTTTACCTATCTTCCCTGCGGTCTTCCTTTTACCCTTTTGCATTCTCTCGGGTACCATTTTAGCACTTATTTTGTCCACCTTTCGTCCATTATTCTATCCACGTGGCCCGCTCATAGATAGCCATTTATATCTCTTCACTCTATCCACTATATCCACAACCCTTGTCATACTTCTCACCCACGTATTCCGTTTCCTCGTTGTGCCAAGCATACGACGTTCCATACTTCTTTGAGTGCATTGGACTTTGTGTAGCAACTTGGCGTTCATTTTCTCTCTCATCCATCTCAAACCACACATTTTCCGAATATCGGCTACCCATCTTATCCGCGGTCTTATTTTTTTTTACCTTTTTGCATTCTCTCGGATATCATTCTAGCACTTCTTTTATCCGCCTTTTGTCTATTCTTCTAGCCACGTGGGCCGTCCATTGCTATTTCAATATTTTCACTTTATCCGCTATATACACTACCCTTGTCATACTTCTGACCCACGTATTCCGTTTCCTGTCTTTCCTCGTTTTGCCAAGCTTTTAACGTTCCATACTTCTTTGAGTGCATTGGACTTTCTGTGACAACTTGGCGTTTCTTAAAGTTTCCATTTGAGAAAATATAAATATCTTGCATACATTCTCAATCGTATTATAAAAAATACATATAAAAACAAGTATGGAGATTTCAAAAAAACAAATTTTAGAATACCAGGAATATACATATTTTATGCATAGGGATATGGCATGACGACCGATCGTGTCGAGGAGATGCGAGGAAACGTCTGGATACCTGAGCGTCTGACATGTGCTCCTGATATTGAGCGCCGAGCGAGCGCTGGAACAGGTGACGTCAGTATCAATTAATTTCCATATAGTTTAAAATTTAATATCTAAACCTTATGCTATCATTTAATTTTGAGAAATACACAATATAATTAAAAACAGTCTCATCTTAATGGATACATTTCAATAGTTCTGTAAAATGAAAGATTAATGAATCTATCTTTAATGCGAATTTGCGTTATTCAAAAACTTATTATTGAAATTTTTCTTCTATAATGCCTTTTTTTTAAATGATTTTTACTGTTCATAAATTTTGTTCACAAAACATCTTGGGTCCAATAGTTACTGATTTAATGATCATATTCTCTTTTGTAAATTATTTTTTGGTCGTATTTATACATAATATTATCTTATTTGAATGCAAGTGTACAGCATAGTAGGCGAAAAAGCTCAAAAATATATTCAAAATTCTTATATAAATATATACATACATTTATAAACATATTGAATGCTCAGTAAAAAAATTATATACAAAGTTGCTCTTTTTCATATTTTACATACAATACATGTGCCTGTACATATGCGTATTGTGTGGTATGGTCATATTATATTTCCGTCTTTAAAATAAACATACTCACCCACACCTTTTGCTGTATCACCTAACTTAATTACCAGAATTTAAGGCCCCAATTTCTAATGCACTTAATGACTGCACACGTGCGCATTTTCACGATGTCATTCGAACAAATTAAATTGACGCAGTAAAAAAGTGCCTTTTTTATGTTTGCTAATTAAAGATAAAGCGAACGAATCAACGAAATGGAACGCGTAACTATGCATCATTACACAGCTAGCATCGAACATTTCAAATTTAATTAAATTATATTACAATCTTTACTATAGTCCAATACGTGTTATATATATACATATATTATGGCTTTTATTCCAATTATAATCACATTAAATAATAATATTTTAATTAAATTTAAACGATCGTCGATTATATAAGCAATAAACGCGTCCTCGCAGTATACCCTCGCACTTATCGCAATTTGAATAAGTGCGTAAAAAATAAAATAAAAAAGAACTACCACGGAGCCAAAGATGGGGGGGGTTAGAACGACCGCTCTCGACACTAATCGAATATTTAACTTGGCCAGAAATTACTGATAATTACCATTAAATGCTTTTCGACGTTCGATAATTATCGTCGAATAAATGAGAGCCAATGGAGCGGGCGTCGGCGAATTTTAATTAAAGCCATTAAAATTTTCAGCGATTTCAAACCTGAAACGGCGTGCCGTTTGACAATCTAATCCCTCGCTGAAAATATGGCGTCCTCTTCCCTTTATCCACCCCCACCCCCCCCATCCACGTTTCGGCGTTAATTACCATAACTATCGCCATTTAAAATTGCGATAGACCAAATAATGCCCGGACTATGTCGTAAATTTTAAATTATAGCCATTTTTAGCGTTGGTATATAATAAATACAAATTTATCTAATTTCCACTTTGATTATATTACATAAAATAATATTTGTCCAGTACTGTTTTTAATGATCCAATTTGTGAACTTCGACTCACCATCAAGTGCTTTAATATAAATTAAGATAAAATTTTACTTTGATGTCGATCGTAACTGCTCAATTTACTACTTGAATTTAAAATTATTTTAATTTCATCAATTTTCGAAACGATGTAAAATTTTTATTCAACACCAATTACGTAGTCTAGTATTTTTGAATGTTTTGCCTTCAATTCATTTAACTATGTAGATTGGTTTAGCTTAAAATCAATTTCTATTGAAACGTCTTCATATTTATTAATTAGATTTAACATGATTAGACTTCTCAATTACAATTACATACATGTTTTATTAAATTTGATACAGTATTTTTTTTCTGATTTAAAATTAACATAATAATGTCTTGCACATTAAAACACTTTTCATTGATTAGAATTATAAATAAATGTTCGATCTATTATATCCTGCTGCACAAACTTATTTATGTTTGTATTTATAAACATTAGCATTAAAACTAGTGTTGTGCACCTTGATTTCAACGAATAGATTCGAAAAGGAATTGATACACGAATTAAAACAAAGTTATATGTTATGTATAAATATAAGGTAAGGTAATTTATAGGCACGCGCACGTAATAATAATAACATTTTGAGTGCGCGCATTACACGCTCACAGATCAACCCGTTCACTCTTTCGAAGTGATGAATGAATGTGTGTGTGTGCGTGTCTTCGTGGATGTGTATTTATATACGCTTCGCAAAGCGCATCTGAAGTGACGCCACCCGTTCCAACTCGCTCAATATCAGGAGCACATGTCAGATGCTCCACACCCCCCCACTTCCCCGCTTCTTCACTTCCACGTTACTCCTCGATGATCGGCCGTCACGCCACATTTCTATGCATAACGCATACTCCTGGTATTATAAAATTTTTACTTTATCTATGTACGTAGTAACAATAGATGAAGTTTTGTGATCATGCGAAAATTCGAACTCGAGATTTTGACTGATTCGAACTCAAAATCGATCACTGATCACGTTTTCATGATCTAGTTTTTTTAAGTCTCCATAATTGTCGACGCATCCGCCACATATATACCCACAAATCACGTCCGTTTTTATATAGATACATTATAAGATATAAATACTAACAAAAAATATGTTGTAAATAGATAATATACATTAATTTTTGAGCTGTGTAATTTTTATAGATATTTAAAAAAAAAAAAAAGCTATTCTTGAAAGTACTATTTTTACTATTCGTAGTTTATTTTACGCAATGTTTGTACAATGTACATGTATTTATGTACATATAATACATACATATGTACATACATACATATTTTGCCAGTAACTATTAGACTAAACCTAAAACGTATATATGTAATTCTTAACTTACCTTACGAAAAATGAAAATCTTTCAAAAATTAAAATAAATATGTACAATGTTCGTATATACATAATTCAATTATATCATTTCATTTGGTTAAATTTAAAAAAAAAACGACTCATATACGAATATGATAACTATAATTATTTGCCGAAATCTGTGACTCTGTATGCGTTATGTAGATAGCTGTCGTTTGTTGATCATAAATTTACATAAAAATCAAAAATCAAATATTCTTAAACAAAACAACCATTGAAATATCGATGAGCAACTGTAAAAAGATAAACGCTCGTTTTTCCTTTTACCTATTCAATCGTCTTGGTATCCAATCTCATACCTATCCTACTTTCATATTATATTATACAATATAATATGAAATAATATACCGTATGTAAAATATGTTTAAAGCGTGCCAAAGCAACTTTTCCCAGCAAAATCCACCACAAATATATCATACTGGGTAAGAAAAGTTTAGTTTTATTTACCACACACACACACACATACAAAAAGGGAAAAGTAGAAAGGGTCGATAACAGCTAATTCCGCGGTCGGTTTCACGTGATGAATCGAAAGTTTTCCACAGGCCGGATTCGGAACTGTGATTATCCGCGGTCCCGGGTCTAGTGGGCGATGTAATGAATTTATTGTGATTCGATAATGGAAATAGGAGAGAAGGATCGCCGGTCTGCGGTATCTGGCCGAAAGGTAAACGAAAGATAGCCGACGTATTAAATCACCGAGCCCTTTGTGGGTATGTGTATTGTACGTGTATAATATATAGGTATGGTTAAGTATGTATGTATGGAAGGGAAAATCCCTCAGCACCGCTCCATTTGTACTGAATGATAATACAGAGACGGGTACGGTGTTGTACTTCGTATTGAGCGATTTGCCTTTTCGGATCGAATGGAATATTATATGTAGGTGTATATGGTTCGATTTATATCGCATCTTGTGCTGCTGAAGTTTCGATGGGAGTCATTGTTCTGTTTTGGGATTGGGTTTCAAGGAAGGGTCGTATTTTGTCTTATAAATCTTCAACTAATTGTCTTAGTATTTATTTATTTATTATTAAATAGCAAATTTCTAATGAATTATTACACAATTAACAATTTTAAACTAAAACTAACAAACTATAATATAACAAAACTATAATAAGTAATCCTAAAATAATATAATATAATTCCAAACATAGCATTTTATTAAATTTACATATATAATTAAGTCATCTTCCACAGAGGTATCCATTAACACCCCTCAAGAAAGCACCAATGTTACTAGCACCTCTAATGCTCTCAGGAAAAGCATTGTATATTTGAACACCTCTATGGAAAACACCTCCTGCAGTTTTTGCTTTCTTAACTCTACCTATAGTTAATTTATTCCTATTCTAGTTTTATAATTATGTATATCTCTATTACTAACTATATGCTTATTAAAATATTTGGGTAATAGATTCTTATCTAGCTTATATACATACATACATACAAGTATGGACGTATAGATTTAATTTCGTGTAAAATGTAATTGTATATATTTTATTATGATAGATCGAATGATTTGCTTTGAAATTGTAAAGTCAAAGTTTCAATTTTAAATAATTTTTTTATTTTATCTTACGGAGTATGTTGTGATGTGTTTTCACACTTTATCAACTGGATGAGTTTTCCGTCACAACAGGAAGCTCATATTTTCTTCTCAATACTTTGTTCTACTGCTGATGGCGTCGGCTAAGGAAATTACATGCGGTCGGTTGACTAAAAAAATAAATAGATGAAAAGAAGAAAATTAGACGGAGAATAAAAAACAAAACCGGAAAAACCGCGAGCGTCCCGTCACCGTCGCGAAAAACTCTGGAATGGAAAAACTTTGATAACAAAGTGGCGCGCGCGTCCCTGTTGATATCGGCTCTCCCTTTGATATGTCCTTTTGACGCGAGTCCTTTGTAACATTTCCCGGGGGGGTGTTCGGTCTTTTATTTTTTTATTTTATATATTTTTTATCTCACATGCACACGTGTTTGAGCATGCATCCGTATACAATGTGCGCGGATAAAAGAAATTCGTATTCAAATTCTTGCCAGTCTTGTTTTAAAGGGCAGCTCACTTTCATGAGACCGTCTAATAATAATCAATAGGATCTTTTGTGTGGATTATACAAATTTTACATTTTGATTATCTTTGTCTTTTGTACTGTCATGATATTTAAATTTTTATCTCGTGCCGTTTTTGCGTGCTGAGACATTTCGTATTAACGTATTTCAAAGTACGATCACGTCCCGTCATTTTTAATTCATGCAAATGAATTTTACATTTCATGAAAGCTTATTTATTTGTCTCTAAATGGTATTTAATTCAGATTTTTATTATATGCCATTTGTATGCTAGAACATTTTAAATTCTAGAGAATTAATTTGGTTGAAGCTTATCTTATACAATATAATTTTTTTCAATATTATTTTAGTCCTTCAGACTTAATTCCTTAATATTTTAATAAACTGCGACTTCAACTGAATTACTTATTTATTTAAAACACACTTAAAGTAGGCGGCATATTCAATATAAGGAGCCTGTACATATTACATTAAAACATGTAAATAAAAATGAACAATAAAAACAAAAAATAAATATAAAAACATAAAATGGAAGACAATAATGGTAATATAATCCTTTTGTATAAGTAACGATCAACAGCCACAAAGGCAACTATGGACAAATTTTTGTAGCATTTTCGAATCTGCGAAAATATAGATGCTGAATTACTCGAATTTTTGCGACAGGGATAACTATTTCAATGAAATCAGATAAACTGGCAAGCTCTGATAGGATATGGTTGACCTTAGAGTCACAAATCCAAGGTCTAGCCAGCAGCATAGGGGATAGAGCTCGTGATCACACAATTGAAATCATTACATGCATCCCTTGATCTATGTTGCTGGTTATTATGAACACTAACAACAACTAAAATGTGAAAAACTGACAATAATGACAAGATTGGCAGCTAATATACATATGAAAGTATGTAGAATAGTCTGACTCATGCCTTATGAACAAAAATCAATCTTCAATAAAAAAAATGGACCCTAATAATATGTAATATTTCGACATTTGAACCATTTAAGGTCTGTTCATACCTAGTCAGCACGTACCGACTTCAGCAGGTATCCGGCCGTACGAAAACTATTCTTTGGTACATTTTGTATGGGTATATTCATACCAACCGTCACGTTTACGCCACGGCAGGCTTACAGCAGTACCCGACATTTCCTGTTCATACCTTACAGCAACATCCGTCAACGTATCGTATCCGTTTTGGCCATCGTGGAAATATACACGCGAATTACGTGCCATGAGTCTGCCGCTTTGCTGTTTTGGACCAATTATCGATAGTGACAGTTGACAGCTGTTCAATCTTTCGACATGGTTTTGGCGCAAATATTTAAAAAATATTTAAATTTTTTACGGAAATATTTAAAAAAATTTTGCCCATCATCCACAAGCTGCTTATACAGTGTCCAAAGCTCTCCTTCGGTTTTTCTATTTTTTAGCATGGGATGCACATCAAAACGCCTCCGTGCTTTTTTATTGCCTTCTTGAGCTTCTTCTTCCAACAAAAACGCGATTATACATAATTTTTCGTTCGATAAACGCCGAAACATTTTTGCTGATTTGTATTCTGACGCGTAGCTACGAACGCACGTGTATGCATTCATATTGTAAGTACTCGACAATACGACGTAAGCAATATTGCGCCGTATCGTCATGGCCTGTAATGTATAAGTAAGCCGATTTTGCTTTGCACTCGGTCAAAGTGCCGTAAGCGTGACGTGACCGCGACGTGTAGGTAGATATGAATAGAAATGTAATAAAATGACATATTTGAAACGGAGTCGTGCAGTGTTGAAGCCGTGCAGTGCTGTTAAGTATGAACAGACCTTTAAGCTTAAATTTCCAAAGCCATACCGACAAAAGACTTACATACTTACAAAAAATTGTCCTTCAACGTTAATTTAACTGGGCAGAAAGTCGAGTGTTGTCCACGGTAAATTTTTACACACGAAATAATACGATTCAAGCGGCGTACATCTCGTAGGTTGCGGTCTAATGATTCATTATCGTAGCGCACATTGTTTGTATACGAATGTGGGAATAGTTTGAAGGGCCCAGGGCCCTACGGCGCGTCCTCGGCTCGTTTAGCCCTCATTTGTAATGTAAATTCGAATTACTATTCGGGGATACTTGGGCTCTCAGCCGGGGCACGTCCTCTACGGTGAACGAACCAATCCAAATTTTTCAGATTCTTTCAGCCCCGATGAATATTAACGAACCAGCCGAGTGGAAATGCGCAGCTCTTTCGTCACACGTTTATATACTTGTCTGTATAATAAAGTGGGTGTTTTATTTCGATTTGTTTGTTTTGTGAGGAGTTTTTTAATTCGGCTGCGATTATGTTGAGTGATCGAGCGTTTTCGATTTCATGTATAAGACATAATATGGCACCCCGACATTAGTGCGAGAGACAAAAGCGCCCCGACGCAACCGCCCTGACATTTATTTAAAGTTTGGACCATTGTAGCATTACATGTTTAATTCCTAATGCGCCACAATGGTCAAAAATATAACAGAAAAGAAAATAAACAAAATAATAACTAAAGAAATTAGACATAACAAAAACAAAACATATATGTTTATACACAAACAACTAATATTAATAATAATAATAATTACAAATTATAAAAAAAAAAACAACAACAAAGAAGGGAATGTATTATAAAAGAAAAGAGAGAAAGAAAAATAAATATAAACATATGTTTCTACATAGACAATAATACATTTATACATAATCATAAAAAAACAATAGCAATTACAGTAATGAAAGAACTTTATAGTAATTAAAATTAAAATAATAAAAAATACAAATACAGGAATGTCATGCTCCTGCAGCCTGTTCCAATAAATAAGAACAAGCTACAGATATAAAACATCCCTGCGAGGATCAAATGGAAGAGAATAGATTAAGATACCACTCACACATCACATTCAAATTAAGAAAGTAATGATGAGCGCAAGTTACCAGATAAATATGTTAAAACAACATCCGATAATCTACGCTCACCAAGGTGGAAAATATCGCATTCAGGGACGGCAGCAACGATTTCATTGAGAAGTCGAATAGCTCTTGGTATAGGAGCCATTCGAAAAAGAACTGTGCGAGCATGAGGAACAGCCATCAAATGATGATGTCTACCGCGCATATAATTATTAGGTACATAAAGTCCCAACTGTTCCAGCAACAACGGGCATGACGTATTACCACGCAGTAGCTGGAGAACAAAGCGAATTAGCGAGAAGTTTCTCCGAAGTTCAAGGGAATTATATCCAAGCATGCCCAAAAGGAATGGAGTAGGATAGAGATATGGGTAGTACCCATACTCTTTCTAATATAGAAAACGAAGAAATGCTTTTTGCACTTTTTCGATAATAAGAGAGTAGTTTCCTTCATGTGGATTCCACACAATCGCATTATACTCTAGCTTACTTCTAACAAGCGAGTTGAAAAGCAAGCGAGAAGACAGGGGGTTGGAGAATAACCTAGCATATCTCAAGACAGCGACTGTCTTGATGTGGTTGTGATATAACCGCGAGGAAACCACGGGAGACAAAATCGCCCAGAAAAAAGCACTCGGCGACAAAAGTGCACCAGAATATATAACAAAATTAAAATATCAATTTCAACTTCGAATTCAATTACAGCTTTTCCCCCGTGGTTTCGACGCCTCGCGATTATGTCGGGGTGGTTACGTCAGGGCACCTTTGTTCCGAGCGCTTTTGACTGAATATATGTATAAAATGAATTCTTTTATTTCTTGACTTTATGTATGTATAAGATTTGTTTACGTGGATAGTTTGAAATGCCAGCTTTATAGCATTTAAAATATAAAGCTTTTCGTTAAATATTCATAATATAACACTAATCTATGGCGTGCATTATTGATTTGTTGCGCGAATTTCGGCGTTGTGAAAATTGTTGCGGCTTTGGGCGCGACGAAGTTTCTCAAAGTGTGGCCTCCGCTTATGAGGCAATATTTCACCGAAGCGGCAGCTTACCAAACAAATTTAACATAAATTAAACGGTTCCTTCCGGCGGAGAATTAGCTACCTACTTATTGCGTACGTAGTAGGCGTCGAGCAAGTTCTCCCTCATTCCCGAGTCGGCTTACGAGAGTTTTCCCTGATGAGGACGATCCGCTTTTCCGGCTCGCGGAAACTCCGTCAGCGAGAGAGGGCGGGAGTTTTCCTTTCGACAAGCAGGTGAACGACGTTCAACGTATTACATCACCGAGCACAAACATTCGAAACTCGAAATATTTGAACACAGACCATGATTTGTACAATATTTGCTCGAAGATAATTAGGTATAGGCTTTCGATATATTTACATATACATATACGTATATACTATTAGGGAAAACCTTCCCTATATATGTATTTAGTCAATGTACACGGAGAAAATAACTCATATATAAAATTTTGCATGGATCACTAGCAGAGTTTGAAACATCAGAATCGATTACAGATTTATCTGAATATGCATTTTGGGTTAATATCTGCATTTTCCTACAGCATGTCGTCTTCTGTGCCATCAAGAGCGTTGGTGATGCTGTATTTCTTAAAAGAGTACTCGACAGAACTAAATTGTTCCAGAACTTTCTTCCGTTGTGTAAGTTTTAATGGCAGCCCTTTTTCCGTTTTAATGGCAACCATCTTTTGTCACCATCGTTCCAGAAGGTGACAAAAGATGGTTGTCCATCCACAATTTGTTCTCACATTTCTTACTTAAATAATCCTTAAATTTATAAGACGATAATTGTATGTAGTATGTTGTGAAAAAAAGTTTCACCTGTTGCAGACATGTTATAACTAAGAAGCATTTATATTTCTAGAGATACGCTGTCGATTTGAGACAAATCTCTCCGTCAGTGCCCACCTTTCATTAAGGTGAAACTGATGACGCAAGATTTACACGTGTATTATTTGATATTCGATGCACAAGGGGAAGTTTTTGGGTAAAAACGAGCCATTCCTGGAATTACGGTCGGTCACATATGTACATAATACATATAAAGCATATACAAAAATACATTGCATATTCTATTATTTTATCATCCACCATTTGCAGCGCCCACATAATCTTCCAATCGCATTTGCCCAGTTAAACTCGCCCAGTTGACCGTTTCCGCTTTCACCCAGTCAAATAAAGCCTGATTATTAAGTTACCAATTAAAATATCAATTGGAAAATAAAAAAAATCGATCAACGCCATCAATTATTCGCAATTCGCTTAAATGCACAGGCTTATACTGTACCTATATATACATTCATAAATATTTTAATACGGTTTTTGTCGAATTTGCCAATTTTCAAATAATAATTAATGTAATCGCACTTAAACCGATAGCGCGACACGACCGTCCGTTCGAGCTTTCGATCCGAACAAGCTTTAAGCTGCCGCCGCCGTTAAACCGATTAGTCGTTAATCCGCGGCGTAACGACCGGTGCAGACGCGCCGTTACACACCAGCTGAAACGTAACAACAGTCGTATTTCAATCAGACCAACTACAGGTAGACACATACTGGTATATATGTATGTATACATGTATATACATAGAGATGTGTGCAGCTTCTACCGCTCTTCGTTTATTGATACTAAGCTCACGGTGAACGAGTTCAGGTGTTCGATACATAAACATGGCGTACGTTGGAATTAATTATTTCGGCTAAAACTGATTCAAATCCACCTACCTGTATATACGTAGGTAAAAAGATCTGTATTTTACTTTTATATTTATTTATATAACTAGCTGAACCCAACATGCGTTGCGATGCCATAATAACGCATGCTTTTCCCTTTCCCGTTCCCGTTCTCGTTCCCGTTCCCGTTCTCTTTCCCATTCCCAATTGTCGGAAAAACAAAGGTAGTGAACACATTTTAAATAATTCAATTTTTTGTTTTTTTTACCCTAACAACACAAGTCAAATCATTTGAAATTACCGAAACACTCATTACCGTTTTGCCCGTTTCCGTTCCCGTTTTTGGGCGATTTTTTTTCACAGTATTCTTCCCCGGCATACATACATAGAACAAATTCTGAGAGTTACAGCGTAATCGGTTGAATGGTTTAGGAGCCTAACTTTTTCTTATTAAGTTATAAAAACCTTACATAAATAGTTTATTATCCATTGAAGAGAATTCAGTATGGGATAGTATTATAAAAATTGTAAATGATCCGCTTACACGAATTTTTAATAAAAATCAACCTGCTATATTTGAAAATATGTTTGTATGTATGTTCTATTTCATCCCGAAGTTTTGTATATAGTTGGCTACCAATATTTCATGAGTTACTTAATAAAACAAAAATTGCAAAAGCTTCTTAGCAAATTGAAACTTGGTTTATTTTGTAACTCATGAAATATTATATACCCAACGTATTTAAACGATAGACAAATTCTTTTGAGAATACATGTCATTCCTAATTTTTCACCAGTATTAGAAAGAAAATATTGCATTGAACACATACATAAATGAAATCCTAACTCCACAAACCAGTATTTTTGTCTTCATATTAAATCAAATTGGCCTGTTTACATATCTCATAAAAACTTTGGAAATACGCCTAAGTACTAAGTAAAAAAACATATATCTGGACCATAATTTAAAAAGTGCTATACCAAAATTTAACTAAATAAATTTGACAAAGCTAAAAATATACATATTTTATTCAATTTGTTAAATAGAGCACCGATTCCAACTCACTTATAAAAGTGTGCCTTCTTTGTTAACGTCCGAGTGTCTTTTGGATAAAATTTCTGATGTACGAAAAGTTTTATTGCCGTTTATTAATATTAGAAGACTTATGGTAAGTACACAGAACATCAAAGTTCTGGAGAACACCCTTTCAGAACCATTACCGTAACGTAAAGTATTTTGTTCTACATATTGTTTGTTAAGTAACGCAACCGAAAACGGCCACGTTTCTAGCAGCACACACGAACTTTAATACCTTGCTTTACTTATGAACTTAGGTTCTAGGAAACTTACTCCCCTGGACACATACCCCCGGTCAAAACCCCCTGGACATTAACACCCCGTGCAAATAACCCCCCCCCCCCGTCAAGGATAAAAATATTTTATAAAAATTGACAGTATCTTTAATAAAAAGTCAGTATCAATGCCAATGCCAATTATTTCAGCCAGAAAAATACAGATTCAGAAATACAGATATTAATAATACATATATCATATTCTTTATAAATAATCGATAATCAATAATAAAAAATCAGTTATCAAAAATAATAATTAAAAATATACAAAATTCCAAAATCAATTGTATTTTAATCTCTTTTTCTTTTCCTTTTCTTGATTTTACAAATTCCATCATGGATAGTCTAAACATACTTAAAATATAATAATAATAATAATATAACGATAATATATACTTGTATTAAAATTTGCTTTCAATACCACAGAACGCAAACGCTAACTGGTGACTAAAAGTCTTTTAAATTGATATTTATTCTATTTACAACAATAAATTGAAATTAATTATTGTATATAAATTGAAATTCAATATGCTCTACCACACTCAATTTATTCGTATTTATTACTTTACTTTATAATTAATTATTAATTATTTATTACTATTTTTAAACAATTTTTATCCATTGCGGGTGGTTAATGTCCAGGGCGTTTTTGGCCGGGGGTATGGGTCCGGGGGGTACGTATCCAGGGGTACATGTCCGGATACCATAAACTTATGCAGTAATAAATTTTTAATTTAAACATTATTATTGAATATATATGTATACATATGTTTATATCAGGTGCATGTGATTTGAGTTAGGAACGCAAACGTCGAGCGATGCGACGTTCGAAATTAACGTGCGTCAATTGCGCACAACTCAATTACGCTCGCTGGTTTTAGTACATTGTACAATACAAAGGTACGATGGGGTATCTAATACCCCGTATAATAATTATTGACGGATGACATCTGTCGATAAATTCCCACGACAATAGAACGCGACCGATCCAATTACGATTCGATAGGTTCGAACGGACCATGTTAGAGCTTTCAAACATCTCGCTGAACTTTTGCCCGGATTATTCTATGGTCTATTGATTTTTATATACATACTATGTTCATATGTATATCAAAGTGGTATTAACTTTGGCGAAAAACTTTTCGAATACTTAAACTTACATACGGTATGTATATGTAAACGAATTACACTGAGCAACAAAAAAAATTACCAGAGCGGAGACTAACCAATCTTTACTAACTTTGACCCACTGAATTCGAATATGTACACAAAAAAGCAATAAAATATCACAATCAATGGGTAAAACATCTGACTATTGATTCCAATACTCACTTTGAGCACAGCAATACTAGATTATGAGTTAAAGACCGCAAAAGCCATAAAACTGCATTTTTTTAAACGCTGATATCTCGTAAACGATCACCAACCAACAAAAAGCATTATCATATTCGAATTCAGTGGGTCAAAGTTAGTAAAGATTGGCTAGTCTCCGCTCTGGTAACTCAAAAACGTGATTTTTTGTTGCTCAGTGTTATCAATATATTTTTTTGATTTTGATTTTTAAATGCTTTTTATTATTACTAAATTATGTTCACAATACATCTTTTATCTATTTTAATAGCTACTGATCTACTGATGATTTTCTATTTTACAATTTTAATTTAATTTGGTTAGTAATCATAGTATTATATTATTCTAATGTTAATGTACATACAGTATAATAGGAAAAAGAGCTCAAAAACCTATTTACAATTCTTATAAATGCACATAATACATCTTATACATAATATTAATTAAAGACTCTCTAAAGTCGATGATCTAAAGCAGATTGTGTTTAGGTAATCTAAATTATCAATATATATGTAATGTGTTGTATTCGTAAGAAAGCTCAACTTGACTGATGTGTAGTCATTCTCGATTCATGATTACGTTTTATTGGTGTTTGAAAATTAATCATTTGGATTACATTAATTACAAAAACTATGCAAGTTTTCAAAAATAGTTATTTAATTGAGCTATGGTATTTTACGATTGATTTAATACGATGCTGAAATGTTTAAGATTCATTTTTACGCAAAGAAAATTTTATTGAAAGAAAGATTTTGTATTTTTAGCATATTGAATGGAAAATAACAGAAGGTAGTAATAAATTTACATACTTTATTGTATCTTCCTTGCATTCAAAGTGATACATTTATTTGAATACGTAAAGATTGCAATAAATTATTTACGTCGTTCTCAAATGAACTACAAAAGTATATCAAAGAGCGAATATTTAAAAACTATTCCGCTCAGTTCCAGAGTCGGTCATTAATTCTGAAAGAGTTTCTCGAAGACTTGAAATAAAAATAGAAAAAAATAACAACGTACACGTTGGCTTTCCTAGACAAAAGCTCAATTGTTTCCGAGTTGAGTAGCCGAGACTTTTCCGAAAGGAAAAACCTTTCTGAAGCAACACGCCTCCTGTCCAAACAGATCTTTCTTCATCAAAGTATCGAATGCGAGATACGCCCACGTTTTATTCCACTGTTTTCGAATTCCCTTTTTTTCACTTCGACCCCTTTATATGGATGGAGATAACGCACGTCCGTTTATTTCTCTTACTCGGAATTTTCTTTTGCTTTTGTTTTCATTCTTGTCCTTCATTATACGCACCCTTTAACTAACTTCTCCGCTTATCTACCTTTTCCCGGTGACCCATTTAATCGCTGGGAAAAATCCCCGGCTTTCAAGCCGTCGAACAATTTGAAAAGTCTATCATAATATTGAAAATAGCCTTGTAAAGCATTCGTAAGACGGAGACTTTATTTATTTATCTCATTTTGAAATGGACGATGGCCATCTCTACATAGACCTTTTGCTATTTTGTTTCTCGTTTTTGGGGAAAAAAAACATTCGGAAAATCACGTCGAAGTTTTCCCTTTTCAGTTCGTTTCGAAAATCTGATTACTTTGTTGAAATTTTCGCGTCAAATATTTGAGAGTTCAACTTTTGAACGTTTCACAATTGAACGGAAGTCGCCGTTTTCGGCTCGCTTCTTATTAAAAGTCATTTTAACAATTTCGCAAAGCAAAAAAAAGGAAGGGAAATTTCGCTCGAAATTGCGAATTATTTTAAAATTTTAATCTGAACGGATTTCAAAGAAATCGTTAATTATTTTACAAAGAACAAAGTGCCTATTTAATTTTTGTACTTCTTCTTACTCGTGTTCTCTTTAACAGGATTATTATTGCTAAACCTCAACTCGGCAACATAAATACTCAAAATAAAACTGGTCTTCTTCTTGTTGTCTCTATATTTGCTTTAACTTGGTATTCCTATTATTAATTTTAGCTTGAACTTCATTTATATTGTTTCAAATTTGACATTTCAATTCATGAGGGTTCAACTAATTATAAGAGTGATATTTTTTTTCAAATTCAAATTCATTTATTATAATAATTTTTATTTTTTCTGAATTCACCATAATATACCTGTTCAAACTAGCGTATTGGAAACCAACTTATTTTTCTTATTTAATCTACAGCAATAAACAACACGAGTTTCTCAAAGCTAACTTTATCTTTCCACGGTGTAGATTCTTCCTAGAAAGAGAAACAATACTTAACAATCGTTTCAAATAAAATATCAACATGCAGTAAAAATTAATTGAAAACATTTACTTGAAAAGATTGTGTAAACAGATTTTCCTACCTTTTAAGCACAAAGGAATCATTTTGAAATGAAAAATACTAGTAGTGAAAATATGCAAATTCGAACAGACTCAAAATAAATAATGATCTCGGAAAAGTATTCTTGCTTCCTCATTATTATTATCAAGATTATTGTAATTGGCTGTGCTCGTCGTCGTTGTTTGAACGTCTAGTCGTTTAAAAAGATAACAGACGAGGGAAAAATCTTTTTCAGATGCAAATACGCACACTTATCTTTGCAGATATATGTATGCAATTCTCTGCAGTCGAGCGGGGAATTTAAAATTCCATATACACATATACATATGTATGTCTTTTGTGTATTGTTTAAAAGATCGTAGCTTCGTCTGGCGATAACACTATAATCCCTTTTAGAAGTGGGACCTCTAATTAAGATTAAACTACAAAGGAACGGCTTGGAAAAATGATGGCATTAGCCGGGGAAAGAGCGCGGTTTGAGACCCGTCTTTCACAATTAACTTTATAACAATGGCTATTTATAATGAGACTTTTTTTAAGTGAGTGGCTAAGATATTATATTGGAATTAATTTGAATTTAAATAACATAGTTTGTGCGAAATAATTTAATCAACAAACTCGGATAACAACCGCATTGGACGTTTGCAGAAGTTGAACGAAGTTGGACGTCAATGCTCGAATTGGTAACCGCTTCAAAATACCCCAAAAGCAATGAGCGATCCTATCCAGATTTCGAAATATACATATATATTTGTGCGAGTTTTGAGTTATAAAATTATATAATTTGAACGTATGTAGAATTCGCACTAAATCTAGCACAGTGTGTTATATAATGTACGTATGTAGATATTTAAATATACGTACGTAGTACGTCGTGTCGTTTGAACGTACGATTCGACGTGTTTTCTGTTTTTATTTTTGCGAAGAATTCTCGTTCGGAGTGGACACGCTTTGGCCATAAACCAAAATAGACAAAATCGCGACCATAAACGGATTTTTTCGTACGGTGAATTCAAATGATGATTTTATTCTTTTGGAATTAAAAAAAAAATTAAATGCGCACATATCATGTGTGTATCTTATCTATGTTAATTTGTAATATCTATACAAAGTGGCTATCAAGTTTGAAAAAATCTAATTTTAAATATTAGAAGCCATAATTAAGAGCATCTTCTGTGAGAAAATTCCACCATTAATGGTAAAAATACACTGAATCGTACGGCATGGACGTGCTTGTGATTCCCAGCTGTGAAGGGCGTATCTCTATTTAATTGTTAATTCAAAATTAACAGTATGACCTGACAGGTTGCCCTAAAACGTCACACCAGTTTTACAAAACAAAAGAAAGAAAATAACAAAATAAAAACTATAAAAAGTAGTCTCGTGTTGAATCTCAAGAAACTAACCAGCTCATCTAAATGACAATTGAACAGGTTCAAATGATCATCAATCCCATTAAGGAACCGGATAGCCTTTACAAGAGACGAGTTATTGAAAGCAGACGTTTTCGCAGGAATAGGTTGGAAAAGTAAATGATGACGCAAAGCTCTACCGCATACAGCATACAGCGTTCCATACTTCTTTGAGTGCATTGGACTTTGTGTAGTATCTTGGCGTTCAATGTCCCAAGTTTCACATCCATATATCATCACTGGCAAAACGCATTGATCGAAGATCTTTTTCTTCACTCAGAGTGGCATTTTTTAATTAAAAACAACATTCATTCTTCCAAATGCACTCCATCCTAATTCCACACGTTTCTTTTTTCTTCTTTATATACATACATATAATCAGCTTTATAAATTTGTTTCAGTGTATTTCAAACTGGTTGTAGATAAAGGAACAGATGAAAAATAAAATTAAGTACTGAAATGTCTTCCGTGAATAACTTAGCAACTCCTTCGGACTGTAGTTTTTTATATTATACGACGAACGAACACAAAAAAAAAGAAGCAAAAGATCGCTTTGTTCATTCCGCTTTCAACTCACAAAACAATCTACCGCATTCGCTTATTTCGTCCCTCGTTTTTGTATTTTTATTTTAATATTAATTTTCTCGCAGCAAAGTTCCTCGCGGAACAAAAGAAAGGCTCCTCGCGCAGCCTCTGCCGTAAAGAAAAAATCGATACGAAGGCGCTTTAATATTCACTAATTAATATCAATTATATGGGGGAGAGGGGCTGGAAATTTCGGCCATTCTCTCGCCAATTATGACGATAGCCTCCTCCTATTTTCGGGAAGGGGAGATGAATACTACAAAGGATTTTTCGCCGTTAATAAGGTGCGCGATCACCCCTGAAAAAAGCTTTTACCGCCACCCCTTCACTCTCTTTGGGGAGATTTTTGTGCAGACGCTGAAGATTTCCGATATCGTCGTTGAAACTCTGTCGAATTTTGAAAATTAGCTAGTCAAAGTTTCAGACGTACCCATGCTCTGTTCGTTCGATCAGCTCCTATTGTGCGGTGAACTTGCGAATATTTTCCGGTTGTGTGTGTGTGTTTTGAGTGCAATCTTGTGGCGGGTTAAGTTTACGAGAGCTTTGCGCTGTTCTTGATGGGTAAACTAGCTTTTCTCGTTTGTATCTTAGCTAGATTTTACTATCACGAAAATCATTACGTTGATTGAGTTACTATCGGTAAATCGACAACAACAGTTTTCTGTTGCTTACTATCACTACATGAATAAAACAGATCCATAATTTTGTTGTCGTTGAAAAATTACTCATATTTCATACAACTGGATTCATTGGACGAAATTATATTCATATATTTGCAAGTGAAAATTATCACATTAATTTATACAATAGAATCAAATCATGTCTAAATCAAACTTTATATGTGTATGCACTATAAACTAGCCAAATTTTTCATTGTTGATTAGGCAAATGAAGTTTGAAAGAAAGTGTAAGAAATATAATTTATTCGGATTAATTATAAAGGAATAATAAGCCCCAGAGCCCAATACCTTCCAACAACTAATTAATAATTTAAATTATAGTACTATAATATATATGTAGTTGTATACCAAATTTGGAGTTTATAAATTGAAAATCTAATGTGTATACATAGTAGGAACTAGAAAATACACATTTTTTAGAAGAAAATGCACTTCATTTCAGAAAATCTAAATACATAAACGTCAATTTTTTCGTCGTCGTCAAATAAATTAATGTATTTGATATAATAAGAAAGGTAAACGGTAAGCAGATAAATAATGAAAAAGAGTTAAGCGAAAAGATTGTAAAAGGAGATAGTAAATTTTTCAATTTCAACGTAATTGGCACTAAAGATGTCAATATAAATTGCCAACATGTTTGAGAAGATAGCCATAGTTCAATGTAGGAAAAGAAAATAAAATTCAATAGTAAAATTATTTAAAAGATTATAAGCTATTTTTTTGTATAATCTATTTATATATTTAGTGTTGTACCCGATGACATATAATAATATGGGTGTTAGCATATTAAGTTATTAAATAAAAAAAAATTAAAAGAAACCTGTCGTCGGTCATATATTCGACCCCCACGCGGTCGAATTTTTTTCAAATACCTTTTAAATATATTTAATTACTTATATGCAGGGCTGTAGAGAGAAAATCCGGGCTCCAGTGCAAATTTGAAAATCCGGCCAACCCCCCTTGACCCATTTTAATAAAAAAAAAATTTCAAAATATGTAAAAAAAAAGTGATGTGGGTAATTCAAATAACATATTTGCTAAGTAATAAAAATGTATTTCATATTAATTTGTATATATATATATATATACATACAATACAGTGAAACAAATGAAATTAATTAAATATGTACAACAATAAACTATAACAAATGAAAAATTAAATAATTAAAACCTGTCTCCGTGACGAGACAGAATGTTAAATGACAGAAAACGCAAATATCGGAAGGCAAAGATCGAAAATCGAAAGATCTTAAGTCGAAAGATCAAAAAAAAAAAATGGTGCATGGTAAACGGTACATACTCACTTAATTTGCGCGAGCAGGATACAACAGAAACAAGAGGAACATGCTTTTCCTCCCGTATTCTGCGCGCGCATATTAATACGGGAGGAAAAGCCTGTTCCTCTTGTTCCTGTTGTATCCTGCTCGGGCAAATTAAGTGAGTATAAACCGTTTACCATGCACCATTTTTTTTTTTTGATCTTTCATCTTAAGATCTTTCGATTTTCGATCTTTGCCTTCCGATATTTGCGTTTTCTCTCATTTAACATTCTGTCTCGTCACGTAGACCCAATTAAAACATATGTATACACACGTTAAAAAATAGATTAATTTTTAAAAAATAATGCTGACATAAATGAAATAAAAATTAAACATATAACAAAAAAACCGTAAAATATCAACTTATATTGTTTATGGAAAAGCAGGTACCTAAAGGCCAAATAATGCTTTTATACTTTTGATAAAAATATACATAGTATTTTCGGGGGCCCCGGGCCCCTTTCGAAAGCCGAGCCTGGGCTATTTTCTTACCCTTTCCCCCCCTCTCGTTGGCCCTGCTTACATGTATACATATATATTTACATACGTACTTACATACAAAGTTTCTTTCGAAATTATAAATTAGATGATATCATTTCCAAATATCGTCACCGAAGTGAAGAAATATTAACACTGCAATTATTTGCATCCCATCACGGTAATAACACTTCTGAGGGAAAATCTGTCGCGTGCGGTTTAACGGCTAATTCAGTCTGATTAAAAGTTGTCGCGGACTCGCGGAGGCGAGGTGCGGGTTTTCCCGGGATTTTCTTCACTTATTACATACAACGTAACGTAAAGGCAGTCCTGTCGAGTAATGAAAACCGAGAAGTGCAAATCCCCGCGCGAAAGCCTCGAAAGCCGGAAGCGAGTGGAGCGCCACGCCAAGCAACCGGAGACGACAATGTCGCCAAACTTGTATTACTTTTATTGCCCGGGAACCTCAGTTACATATTCGTTTAGCCGCCGGCGAGCCTCTTTGTTGTCAACGACAGAGCTTCTCAAACTTTTACTTTGCTCAAAGGAGACACTTCCCAAACACGCACACACATGCGCATGGCCGGAAATTTACTCTACCGCTAATCGATGGAGATGATTTAATTTGATTTATATGATTTCAAGATCGGTGTGAAAGACCAAAGTGGATTGAACTAGTGTATTGTTCGTATCTCGGACAACCATCCTTGAATGGATCAACGGAGGAATCCGACAATTTTTTATACTAAATGTACCGTTATGTACCGTGCTTATCAATGTAGTTCCCACAATAATCAAATTCACTTTCTCACATTCATATACGCGAGTAACAAGTCCATTAAAATTCCTGTAAAGGGATAGTCAGATAAGTCAGGAGTGCCGGACTTTGCCCAACCCAAAAGATAAAAATCGTTCATATAGATCACGATTCGATCACGTAAGTTAGTCATCACCATCGAGACTCCGAAAGTGGTAGTCATTAATATCGACCCCGCAAGTGACGGTCAGCACAGCAGCAGAACAAAGTGAACCAAAGTTAAAAAGTGGAACAAAGTTTTACGTATCTCATTTTAAATTCATCATCGTTCCATAATTAAATCTGCAGTTTTCGAATATATCTACCAATAACATAAATGTAACGTTTTTATGATAATAAAGAAAACTTGGTTTGTTAACCACGTAATTTAAAATACATATAAACTGCGCTTTGGAACATGACAGTACGCTCAACGCAGCGATTTCATTGGCTGTTGAACATAGCTCGCTCATTGGCTCATTAGCCATAGGTTCCGTGCGCAGATTGGATGATGAATGCTAGTAACCCACTGGCTAATGAGCTTTCATTCAAGATTCAATATTACTAATAGATAGGCGTTGCTCGAGCAAATGAAAGTCAATATGAATAACTTTTCATAAAAAAAATTGCATTACCATGACCCCCCAGACAAGAAATTTTTTGAAAAAAAAACCATATTCGTGCGGCATAATTTAGAGAAAATGAGATTGTGTAATAAAATTTGGAATTCTCAATTAAAAACTGTATTCATATGTATGTACAAACGAGCAAATCCAACTGTAAATGTAAATAAATAATATTCCCATAACTTTAGTAACATTCAGACGACATCAGAACCTCTATATATGAATGTAGAATAACCATTAAACATTGATCTTATTGATCTTATCTCTATATTACTGACTATTTTTTTGTGAATTCGAACCAGATAAATTTGAAGATTTACTAAAATTGAAGTCTCTACATACATATTTCTCTTAATACTTTCATTTTTATAGTAACTAAAAACAAATTACAAAAAACACCATACTTTTATTAAATAATCAGAATATCCAATGTCGATTTCATACCAAATCAAGTATAAAATAACAAAGATTTGCCTGAAACTCGCATTGGAGCAATTAATTATATCAATATGAAAAATACTTACTTGATTTGAATCCTCGATTGAGTTTAAAGTCTGCTCTGCATCTCGGTTCCTTCAACTCTAATTTTAGTTGAAGATATCATTGGTATGTTGTTAAAATACGTTTGGATAAACTAAGAAGAAGAGGCACACTTTCTGCTCAAGTGCTAGATTGTGGTTAATGAATCTAATACTCTTTTCAGATATAGAAGTATGTGTAACAAAATGACATGATTTCAAATTTGAACTCATTCCAGTTAAGTATTTGTATCAAAATTCTTCAGAATGATCTATTATCCTCATCTAAACATTGCAATCCATAATAAGTGGATGCAAAATACAAGACTAAACAGATCGGCGCAGAAACAAGTAAAGTCCGAGCTGAAAGATCGGTGCGTTTAAAATCTCATCGTGTATTTTCACATTGAACCTTTTTAGCGAAATTGAGTCATTATCTCCCCGGAGTGTACGAATCTCGTCGAACCGCTGGATGTTGGATTATACGTGTGTATTTTCTTCCCATTGAATTCGTGACGGGCGAATTAAGCAATTGGCTGGGTCGGCAGGTGTATGTCTCGACAGATCGAAATACGCCTACACCTGAACGTGGCTACGATTCTTATCCGATACTATTTCACTCTCCTGGCATACGATATTATTTATTGTGTTTATTATCGCCGGGCCGGAAACGCGCTCGGAATCGTATCAATTGATTTGGTAATGTTTTCGAAAGTTCGGGGTAATTAATTGAGGTTTTATATAATTTATTGTGAACAGACTCGGTAAATAAAACAACAGTTTGTATTTTGATGCTTTGTATACATACATATATGTTACAGTCGAAGTTTATTTTCAGTTGTAATATATTCCACCTGGCGTTTCAGGTCATTCATATTCGAATTCAATTCAACTAGTAAATTGTGTCTCTACAAGTGCAAATACACAGTTGAGCAAATAACAGTTGAGCTTTGACAGTTCTGATGTTTTTACGAATGCTTTAGAATGCAATAATGTGTTTATATTTGCTAGTTATTACGAATAAAGGTAATTAGTAGCGTATTGCGATAACTCTAAGAATATGTTCAAAATAAAAAAGTGACTTTCCAACTCAATTTACTAGTTGAGTGACGTTTTAACGAAAGCCTTACCTCTCCATCTAACCTGGTACCAACTTAAAGTTGAACTGTATTTTCAGTTGCAATATATTTTGACTAGTTAGAATGTAATTCACCAAATGAATCAACTTACGTGGGTTAGATGGAATATATTCCGACGATTCAAAATCTAATATATAATTTGGAGAGAGACTTTGTATGTATGTATGTAACCTTCTTTCGTTGGGTCGTAAATCCGTGACGTCATCAAACAAATAATTTGATTTTTTTCGATTCAAAGAATTCGAAGTCCCCGGGGACAAAGGCACCGAGGGCAAATCCCTAGGGGGCGTAACCCTGGGGGGGCGCAGGCGCCGGATTTTGGTATACATATAATTTCGTATACATATTATATAAATTTTTATAAGAGACTTACAATTTGACAGTCAATTTAAAAAAAAAACAAATGAGTATTCAAATAAATTTATAAAAAATAAAACTATTCGAATGAATTTAATAAAATGTTTACTATTGGATTAGTCATGTTTAAGCGGTTTATATTACAAATACCGAGCGAAGCCGAGTAATACAGCTAGTATATTATAACTGGAAGATATACATACTTCAACTGTAACATGTGTTTATTATGTTAAATTATTTATAGTGCATAAAAAGTATCTAACCTAGAGCGATTTTGTAAAAACTCTATATATATTTATGTAAAATGAAGCGAAAAAAATAGTTCTCATTGAAAATTATTCACGAGTTCACTAGGTACATACCTATATTATAAAAAAAACCGAACTTTCTTTCTTATTATATTTTCTTTTAGAGTAAAATTACTAAAATATTATGGTTATATAAAATATTATTTTTATATTTGCTTTCCTACAACCTTTTGGGTACCATTTTTCCATTAACACTATATTTGCTCAAAGATATGTATCTATTAAACCTTGGTTTTGCATCTGACCCAACGATCTATATTTTTATTCCCTCCATACGACTTCCATAGCTTTAAGAACTAAGAAAAATGAAGTAAAAACATAATCTTACATGAAATAAATTAATTTCTTAAAAATACAACTTTATTATGGTCATTGAAATTAAAATTGCAAAAGATGTCTTCAAATTGCCATTACTGTTGGACTAATTTTGTTTAAGTTTTTCAATTAAACCTCCGCATATATGTACATATGTATATCACCGATTTTTTTATTATAACCATTTTTTACGGTTTATACTGCTTAAAAAAAACAGTAGTTTTTATGGCACTTTTTACGGCGAAAGTTTTTTTATAAGCGAATAAAATATTGATAGGTAAAGAAAAGTGCTTGATCAAAAAATAAAGTGAAAAAAACGCGTATAAATATTTGATGAATCTTGAAAACTTTCGTTGGAAGTTTGTACCGTACCTACTCTTTTCGTAAATAAGAAAAAAATCAACTTTTGTCAAATTTTATCACACGGAAAACTTTCAGTTTTTAAAATATTTCGAAGATAGCATTCATAAAAAATGTTGTTGAATAATTAGTTAAATATTTTTACAATATAAAAATTCAACCAATCCATATTTAAGCGTATTGGATACAAAAGTTTAATCAATTAGTTCAAAACAATAACTTTGACGTTGTCTATTTCGTATCCTATAATTTTTATTATTTTTTATCACCGACTATAATTCATCAAGCATACCTTAGCATTCATTTACGCACTCTACCACACAGCACAACCGTGTGGCAGGTGATTGCGAGCACATTATAGCCGTGGCGCATTTTTTACCTGTGTATCCCGCTGCGCACGCTGACAGCGAGCCGCCTCACCTGTACTTTAATAATGTCTTAATTTGGCCGAAGCCGCAATGTTACCCCCCGGTGAACTATTACACATAAAAAATACCCTCAAATTCACGACTAGTGTAATTATTAGGTCGTTATCTGTGCTGGGGTGCTTCTTACAAAACGGCGTGCAGATAACGACAAATATCAACACTCGCCTTTGACGTTCGACTACAACCATAAAAAGTTATCCGGTCGTAATCGAGCGTGTTAAATATAATAAAATCCAAGGTTTGATGGACAAGTAGGTGTTAGTGGCTTGATAAGGAATCCAGCTGTGCGTTGTGGTGTGAAACCGACTGTAAATTCCTATCTGAATACACACATGTGCATATACATATATACATAATTCAAACTAGCAATAAAACGTTTATAATAATTATTAACAATCTTTTTATATAATATTAGGGTTTCCTTTTTGATATAAATTTAGTTACAGCTTAACTCCACCAATATATAAATAATATGCTATTTTGTATGTATAGGTATATAATATTATCAGGACTACCAAATTCTGTAAAATGCCCAAAATACGGGTTTCTAATTTCAATCGCGATGAAATACGGATCTGTCAGATTTCATGAAGTTGTAATACTGCTCCCTTCAACTTGACTATTCGTTGTTTTAATAAATTATATCAAACTTCAAATTGAATTGTTCACTCATCGATTGTCAAGATAATAACAATGAGCAACAATCAATCTTTACTAATTTGACCTGTTAGATCAGAATATGATAATGATATTTTTTGGTTTCCTCTCGTTTATGAGATATTAGCGTTTAAAAATATGCACAGTTTTTACAGATTTTTGAATGTTGCAGTCTTTAACTCAAAATTTATTGTTTCTGTGCTAAAAGTGAGTATTGAAATTAATATTCAGATATTTTGTCTATTATTTGTGATTTTTTATTGCTTTCAAATACTTATAATTAATTATCTAGCGAATTTCAAAAATCTATATATTATACAATATACTTTTATTACAATTCCTTTTCTCGAGCTATTTTCCAGATTTCTGTCACTACGTTTATTACGGTTAGTTTTCAATTTAAACATTTTTTTATCTAAACGTATGTACTTATCCGAGCCGTAAATATTTTTTCAAAAGCCAAAATTCTGCAAAAAAATTTGACATTTTTTTAAACCCTTATATCTGATAAATGAGAGAAAACCAACAAAAATCATTGTCATATTCGAATTTAGTGGGATAGACTTAGTAAAGATTAGTCTCCACTCCGATAAGTAAAAAAACGTGATTTTTTGTTATATTAAACAAGGTCATGATATATTGTTTTAAATTGTTATTGTTATATATTATTTTAAATTATTCTTGATATATTGTTTTAAATTGTTATATTAAACCATGTCATGATATATTGTTCAAATTGAAAATAGTCAAAATTTGCGTAAGAAAATTTATATTACAAAATCATTTTAATAATTGTATGTGATATTGTGATTTAAACGTTACGTAAAAATATGAGCAAATCTGTCTATAGACAGATAAAAAAATTTAAATCCATTTCGTATATCGCATATTAGTGAATTTTGGAATTGTTTTAATAAGTTCATGTCTTTTAGCGAAACTTTCATTGCCTAATTTGAATCCAATAGAGATGTAGATTAAAATATAATCAAAATTGTATCTCAAACCAAAGAGAGCAAGATGTTTTTTGAAGATAGCAAATATCATATGTACGTAATTGCACCAACTTCTAGTCTAAGATTTCATTTTTAGATTTTTTTTATACTTATTGTATAAGTATATCCCTTAAATAATTAAAAATATATCAAATTTGACAGTATATTTGTATGTGTGTACTTCTGGTTAATTCAAAAAATCAAAAAAATTCTGCAAATCAAGAGCCACTACAATATATAAAAACAACGAGAAGGGACTTGGCGGTGTCTTTTAAATTGAATTCTTCAATGACAACTTTATTGAATCAAGACATTGCACTTCCGCGATAGGGATCATCATCCACCACCACCTACCATAGTGATGTCAGATTCGAATCGCCACAGCATTTGAATAATGATAAGTTGTCTCGGACGTGGGGATAAACGGAAGCCCACGCCGAAAGTGCTGCCCTATAGACAAACACACCTGTCCACTTTTTTTATCCGTTTCTTTTTCGTTTGTTTTGTTTCGTTCGCCGTTCGTTGTTTCGTTATCGTGATATTCTGCTCAAACAATAACAAACGAGATAAAGCAATCAAATCTGGTGTGTTATTACGGGCGCTAGAGGATACCTTAATAAGCAGGTAGCTCTGCCTTTGTGGCGCTGGACATGAGAACCATCTCGCCAGGTGCACTCAACCATTATCAAATGAACGAGAACAAAAAGTGTACACGTATACAATATAATGAGATTTAATTTATCAACTGTTGGTACAATGGTAAGTACATACATTCATAGAATTGATTGTGAGCGCTTGCATAGTGTAGGCCAAAATCAAACACCTTATTTAAGGATTGTAAATAGGTTTTTGGGCTCTTTTTCCTATTATGCTGTACATTAACATTAGAATAATATAATACTATGATTACTTACATGATTCTATGACAGAATCGCTAATAACCATACTAACACACTTGTGAACAAAATGTCTATACCCTTCCGGTATAAACACAGATTACCTAAACACAATCTGCTTTAGGTCATCGACTTCAGAGAGTCTTTAATTAATATTACGTATAAGATGTATTGTGAACATTTATAAGAATTTTAAATAGGTTTTTGAGCTCTTTTTCGTATTATGCTATACGTCAACTAATAATATAATACTATGATAATAATACATATAATATAATAATAAATAATATAATACCATGATTACTAACAAAATTTAATTAAACTTGTAAAATAGAAAATGATCAGTAGATCAGTAGCTATTAAAATAGATATAAGATGTACTGTGAACATAATATAGTAATAATAAAAAGCATTTAAAAAAAATCAAAATCAAACACCTTATTTCAACTTATGATTACTATTTATATAAAACATTAAATGACAAAATTTTGATCCCAAGTATTTAATCAAATCATTATATTTTATTCCAAATCATATATTTAAAAAAATTACATTTATTTAAACAAATAATTAAATATTTAATTCTGTATATTATGTGAAAATTTTCTTTGCGTAAATTACATAAATGAATTTTTCTTTGAGGTAAATTCATATTTTATAATGGGATTATTAAAATAAATTTTAACAAAATATATATTTTCCAAGCTTAAACTTAAAATATAATCCAAAAACAGTTGAATAAAAATCTAGATGTCTTGAAAATTATACACATTTTACACAGGGCGATTTATTTTAGCTCAATTTGCATTCGGTACTTACATACATACACATGTTTTTTTTTTTTTTTTTTTTTTTTTTATTTTATTAATTGAAAAATCAACAGACAGGATGTACAGAGATAGGTATAAAAAACACAAAAAGTAAATAAATAATATATGTAACACCCGAGTCCAATAATAGATTTTTACAAAAATGAAAAAGATAAATATAAGGAAAACAAATTAAAAAGTAAAGAATAAAGGCATGACAAAATATGTAGTACATTGCATAATTAAACTATAGTATTAAAATATTTGGAAAAGGTTATAAGATAGAATATAAGAAGAAATTGAAATTTACAAATATAAAAAACAAATGAAAAAGGTAAATACAAAATAAACAAATGAAATGGAAAGGAATGAAAGCTATAATATGATTAAATAGCACATTACATAACTAAACTAAAGTATAAAAATAATGGAAATATTGGAAAAATAGAATAGAAGAAAAAATGAATCAATCGGTCAAGATTCTCTTGATGTTAGACCTGAATTGATGTAGGGAAATACCAAACAGATCAACCTCATTCAGCTCTCCGTTAAACATACGATAAACGCGCTGCAGATAAAAATATTTTTGGGAATTAGTATTGAAAGGATCAAGTGAAAAGAGTGTAACGCGTCTAGGGTATCGAACTGGGATTCTGAAATTAACCTTATTCAGTAAATCAGAACAATCAAGGAAACCATTTATGAGCTTAAAGAAGAATATAGCATCAGAATGTCGTCGCCTGACAGAAAGATTGTTAAAAGAAAGGATTTTTAAAATGTCGGAAACAGTAGAATGGGTATAGGTAGGAAAAAGGTAGCGTAAGGATTTAATAAATTTAAGTTGAACTTTCTCAATACAATTAATATGGGATAAATAAAAAGGTGACCAGATAATTGAGGCAAATTCAAGGTGAGACCTTACAAAGGAAAAATAAAGTAATTTTAGTACATAAGGATCATTAAAGGGTTTTGTTGAGCGGAGTAGGAATCCAAGAGATTTAAATGCTTTGTTGGTAATAAAAGAAATATGTTCAGAGAAATCTAGTTTATTATTGAGTATTACACCAAGATCCTTAATAGAAGATGACGTGTTAAGGATTGAATGATTTAATTGATATTGATTAGTAATAATTGACTTATTTCTAGTGAAATTTAAAATAGAGCATTTTTCTAGATTAATAAAAAGATCATTATTTAAACAATATATAGAGAATCTATCTAGATCTTCTTGTATCTTATGACAATCGTCTATGGTGTATATAGGTTTGTAAATTTTTAAATCATCAGCGTAAAGAAGTATAAAGGAATGTTTGAAGATGTATGAGATATCATTAATATAGAGTAAAAAGAATAAGGGACCTAAATGCGACCCTTGTGGGACACCGGAAGGAATATGTCTAAGTGATGATCTAAAACCATTGAGAATTATGATTTGGTGACGATTTAGTATATACGAAGAGATCCAACGAAATAAATTTCCTCGGATTCCAAGGGACCAAAGTTTATTGAGTAAAAGGTTGTGATTGATTTTATCAAAAGCTTTAGAGAAATCCGTATAAACGACGTCTATTTGGATTCGTTTGTCCATATAAGATGTGAGAGTACTAGTGAAATTAAGCAGGTTAGTCTCTACCGATCTCCCCTTAAAAAAACCATGTTGTTCAGGTATAATGTAGTTTTTGAAATTGGAGAAAAGGAAATTATAGATAATTTTTTCAAAGATTTTACTAATGACAGATAGTTTAGATATAGGACGGTAATTCTCAATAAGATTCTTATCACCTTTTTTAAAAATAGGGGTGATGTAAGATAATTTCCAATAGTCAGGAAATTTACCGTTCGACATAGAAAGATTGAAAAGGATTGTTATGGGAAGAGATAATGGGACAGCACATTTAACAAGGAAAAAAGAAGGCAAACCATCACAACCCGCACCAAGATTAACATTGAGAGAGTTGATGTGACTGAGTACAGTAGATAAGTCAAAATGAAAAGTAGATAAGTTACAAGAAGAAGTATCTGTATTAGAGATAGAAAGGTTAATGGTAGAATCACTATTGAAAGTGGAGTCAAAATAGTCAGCAAAAATGGTACAGATTTCAGAACCATGTGAAGCCGACTTATTTCCATAATACATTACGGAAGGATATGAAGAGGAGGTATTTTTTTTTGAATTTATATATGACCAAAATGATTTGGGATTAGTTAACATGTTGAAATATAATTATTTTAATTTTCACGATAAACAAATTAGGTCTTATTGAAGTTACAAGAGATGTATAGATGCTAATCTGCAATTACATATCATTAAGAAGTTCATCAACATCTTCATTTTTTATTCCTATCGTAAGTATGTAAATACTATACTAGCATATTAATCTGACCCGTTTTATTATTTGTATAATTAAAAGTGAGTATAATTTTGAAGAACTTAAAAGCTTAAGTTTTACTCATAGCTTAAGCCGTTCACGAAATTTGAATAATACTATCTATATGTATATAATATTAAATTCTTTATAAGTATAAATTTATATTAGTTGACTTGAAGTCTTGAGATAACCCTAGACTTTCTCTGAACTATGTATATACATATTTTGCATAATCAAACGGAAAGCGGAAAAATCTACTATCAATTGAATTTATGTAAACCTGCAATAGACCAACGGTTGTCGACCAACAAGGTTCCAGAGCCAAAATGGTCTGGGGTCAAAATAACAAGACTTGAACGCGCTCGCGCGTGTTCTCGCACGTTCGTGAACATTTTTTTTATCTCTTCAGGATCGCTTTGATGTTGCGATGAGATTTTTAGTGTGTACGAACATCACGGCTTAATAATCACATCGCACGCAATTTCTCACATCGAATACGACCCTGTGCTTATAGCAGACGTGTACGTATAATCGTCCGGATGAAGACATCAACTTACCTGAGAATTTATTGCCAGCAATGAAATAATAAAGTTTAGTGCGAACATTCAAAAACACGCCATCATCACGGGCAGGTGCTTCAGCGATACCTACATACATATATCATATAAATGTAATTGGTCATCCCTTCATTTTGGTACTTCAAAACGACTTTTAGACATTGCTTAAAGACAAAGCTTAATACTATCATCCAGAAGTTTGTCAATATCTGCCGGAACTGTATAACAATAACGAAATTCGTCGTGGTTTCGGTTAGCACGGGCACGATTAGTACAAGTTTCCGGTGCAACCGGATGTGTTGGCGAAAGCTTGAATATACTCTAAGCAACATATGTATATGCTTTATATGTATTATGTATGTGAGCGACCGTAATTCCAGGGATGGCTCGTGTTTACCCCAAACTTCCCCTTGTGCATCGAATATCAAATAATACACGTGTAAATCTTGCAACGCCAGTTTCACCTTAAAGGTGGGCACTGACGGAGAGATTTATTTCAAATCAACAGCATATCTTTATAAATATAAATGCTTCTCAGTCATAACATGTCTGCAACAGGTGAGACTTTTGTTCACAACATACTACATAAAATTATCGAATGATCCTGGTTATCAGTCAGTATATGTAGTCTCTATAACAGTTTGGTTCGCATTAATATGTAGTATACTTCAGTCATATGGTCTCCTTATTACAATAGATCATTTATAGACAATTCAGAAGCGTTTCCTGCGCCATTTTTCCCATAAGACTGGTCTTGTAAGATTGTTATAATGACAGACTACCTTTTTCCAAGATCGTAAGTTTGTCTCATCGCAGAAAGGTTTCTGATTTGTTAATGGTGTCCTTGACACATCTGTTTTGAACGAAATTAATTTTAACGTTAATGCCCGATTCACCATGTGTACAAATCTTTTCTATACACCAATTTGTCATAACAACACATCATTTAATAGTGCAAAGTAGTCTTTACGATGGTAGGGATGATTGTACCGACCTTTTTGCTGAGTCTTTCAGTACTTTTAGGGCTAAGGTGAAGAAGCAAATCTCTGGTTGATTTACTTCTTCACCTTCATTGTCATTCATTATTTATTAATTATAATATGCTTTTGTAATTTTTCTTTTTTGTTTTCTTTATATAACCATGTGGTGCTCACTGTACATGGAATATAATATTTTCATTTATATTTGTAAATTTTTTGTCTCACTGTACTGCTTTCTTTTATATTTTATTCTGTATGTGTGCCAATTTAAATAAAATAAAAAGTATATTTTAAAGAATAATCTTTACCTGCTGACAAATCGTTTTGTCAGTGCCCACTTTAAGATACATAATATGTATCTTAAAGTGTACATATGTATATACCACAGCTAGTCAAACTATATGTTTTGACAGTTTTCTCTACATATATGTACATATATTCGGATTTTGGGAAATAAGAAGGAAATTCATAAACTAAAACTTTATATGAATTCTAAATTTAAAACTCATACAAGCACTCGTAGTATCCAAGTAAAGTTAGTTGGCCAAAACAAGAAGCCATTTTGTGACAGCAGCTCGCAGAGTATCCTATTTCAAAGCGTGTGGGGTGACCACATAGTGGAACTTACGACTGATGGGAGGGTCTACCCTTTGCAAAACTTAAAGTTTGATCTCGGGGAATAGGTCTATCAGTTCCGGTGCACTTGCTTACAGCGTATGTATGTACTAACTAAGGGGACCGTTTCAAGGAGGGAGAAATGTGTACAAAGTGCACGAGTAAATCAGCAGAGTCCCACAAATTCTAATACGGAATTCGTCTTCCCAATATGCCCCAAAGCATGGTAGGCTCAAATGGGAATCTTTTCCTTGATTTCGAGAACAATTCTTCTATACATGCATTGTACATTTGTCTAAGTACAAAATATATTCATTCAAGAAAATCTTTTTCTCTTAAGCATTCACTGAATTTATACTTCATCATATGGGTATACATATTGTACTCTTCAGCAGTTTCCCATTCTTGTGAGTACAATCTGATCAGATCCCTAAACAACTACGATAGATTATTGTTTGCTGTTTAGTTTAAAACTCCACGATTAAATAAGAAGTTTCTTAATTTGTAGGAGCGTATTGTCTAATATTCAAAAAATTCTTTAACACTTGCCGCCCTGTGATGGATAGCGAGCGACCAGAATTTTATTTTATTTCTCCAAATATACTGAATGCAGGGTTTTCATATATTATGTATATATTCCTCATCAAAACCTCTATGATTCGAATTATGCCATTACGAAGTTAAAACATTGATCAATATTGGCAAAAATTATTATTTAGAGAGGGGGAATTAAGCAGGCGCCGTACTTAACGGTCAGTGTGAGAATGATATCCGCCTTGGAATGACGGCTCTGCTTCAGCCATCATTTTTTTTTATTTCTTGCATTTATTTTATATTATTCGATGTATAATATATGACAAAATGATTTTTATACCTAATAACAATAATTAGCCTCGCTGATTTTGCATTATTTTAACTTATAACACACATTTTTAACTAGACGGTTGTAGTCCAGCACAGAGGCTAGCGGAATTTTTTACCACAGTAAGGCAAGTGTCAAGGACGATTTTGCTTTGATGTGACGTCACAAGTCATGAAAATTTGCAACGCTGAAACATTACATGAACTTAAAGTGGCGCTCCACCATCCTTATTGGCTGTGTCCATACCCACATCGTGTACGTTTTTATATATACATATGTATATTATATTAGATATTTGTTTAATTTGACATTACCCTTGGTTATATTCAAGCAAGTTTATTTTGGGAATTAGTCAGTCTTGAATCTCATCGTCGTATTATATTATTACGACACATGTTCCTTGTTCTTCGTGGAAATATTTATAATCCACCAATTGTTAGTGAACTCACTTATATGCACCAGAAAATTATTTAAGAATACGCAAATGTTTTGTGTTTTCGCCAATTATAGCGAAAACTAACATTCTTTTAAATTCTCCTATGTATGTATATGCACAGCCATGGGGTTTTTTAACCACTTGAGCTGATCAGACGGACATTGACATATTTGGTGTTACTTTTGGTCGGCTTATAGAATCCATTCAGAATATTGTGTTTCCTTAATTTTTACCATCTTTTCTGATTTTCTTTTTTATTAGATTTCATAAATGTTTTTATTATGTAATTGACTTAAATGGGTATTTTACTATTTTTTCTGATTTTCTTTTTGGATGTGGCTATTTGTTCATACAGTATCGACGAATTATTAGCTATTTGTACACATATTATCGACGAATTATTGGCTATTTGTACATACAGTACATAGTACATAAGAAGATTATAATAATTAGACTTTTAAAAAGTATTTATACCAAACGTCACTTTCGCTGTCAAATGTTGCGCTTTTAGGTTATGTGTAACAGCCGAAGAAAAAATTTCTTAATCGACTTTAAATTTCTTATCTTATATGTATGTAATTTATAAATCTTAAATCCTAATTATTATAATCTTCTTATCTACTATGTACTGTATGTACAAATAGCCAATAATTCGTCGATACTGTATGTACAAACAGCCAATAATTCGTCGATACTGTATGTACAAATAGTCAATAATTCATCGATACTGTATGTACAAATAGCCACATCATTGTTATTTTTATATTAAAAGAATTCATTATATTTTTTTATTATGTAATTTACTTAAATGGGTTTTCACCTGTATAAATAAATTAAAAATAAATCAAATATAAAGGCAAATGTTGTTGACTGCATACGTAGATTTATAACCAAAAAATATCACGAAAAAAATCTTTTCTATCTGAAGCTACATACATTCATAGATACCTTATCCGAAAGAGAATGTACGATGAGTACTATTTTTATCACGATGCAAGATTTTTCGCCTAGATTAAAAGCAGTTTGATGTGTACAGGAATACCTTAAAAAAGCAGTACCACAACGGATCAAACGATTTGTTCAGCACTCTTAGACAGAGATATTCAAAATACCTGTAGGGCTTTTAACAACCAGAGGACATCCACAATAGAAATAAATTTGCCCACAAACCCATAGAACGAATTAATGAGGCATATACCACAACATCACGCACGCACGTAATTTCCCACCGTCGATAATAACACATATAATAGTCTCCTCATTAAACATCGCATACGCCATTGAGAAGGGGAGCTTTTAAAACAATTCTTCGGCAGGAAGAACAACAACACACAAACAACTACCGGTGGGGTAGATTCATCGTTTTGCTTATCGTGTGCGATCTCGGTCGTACATTATACAGGGGGGTGTCCCTAGTCGCGACCCGACCATTAACTCATAGACAAAATAGTTGCTCCGTGTACGACCATAAGATAAGATACAGACTCCCATACACACTCGCACGGACCCCGTCAATTATTCACGATCCGAATCGGAACGCACTACTAAGGATTTTCCCTTCAGACTCGATCTTGATATAATGCGTACGTGCCTTACGTATACTACCAATATGCTTCGAATGCGGAATGCGACTCTTGTGGTACACCATGTTTGTTGTGGAACTAATGTTGCATTTCAAATATCTTCGCGTTTGAATTGATCTCGTCCTACTCGTTCTGTTGTATCGAATTTATTATGAAAATAAATTCGATTAAGTAATTGGCAATTCTTTTGATTCTTCACTACAGGTAGACGTTGCTTATACTAATTTTGAAAAGGCCTTTAATAAAGTTGACCATGGCATTCTCATTCGAAAGCTTTCTAATTTTGGGTTATCTGATAATATAGTGCGGTTTTTAACGAACAAAAAGCAGGACGTTTCTTGCTGTATTCATCGATCGGATGAATATCACACTTCATCTGTCACAAGGGTCCAACCTTGGTCCATTATTGTTTATTTGGTTTGTTAATGGTATAGGTATGTCGATTATTTACTCTGGATTTCTCCTTTTTGCAGACGACTTGAAGATTTTTAGAACAATCATTGAAATGGTTCCACCAAATTGGCAACCTATCCTGTTTCTCGCAAATTCGAGTTTATAGCATCTTAAATTTGTTGATTATTACATAAATATGCTACCTACTCTGTAAAATGTATGTATTTATCGCAACAATTTTCCGTATTTCGAATTTGTTCATTGATGTCTCTATGATAAATCTGTATAAACATAACTGTTTGTGATTGACCAGGAAGGCGAATTGGGTTTACCTGTTAGGGCTTCCTGGTATATGTATATCAATAAAATAAATTGTCTACAATGAAAATTCTTTGCTTGAATAAACCTTAACCTTAACCCCCTAGTTCTGCATCTGATTTGTGACGCCACTACCTAGAAGGATTATTTATTTTGATAGAAGCTTCTCAGTCACGGGTGTTAGTTAGTATGAAATAGAGTACATATAAAAACAAACAAAAATATTATTCTATACCTACATATCTACGTTTTGTTATATCATACTAGGTACGATCGACAGATAAATGAAATCTCCATGCAAAATCTCAACCGCTTTTGATAATCAATACAGAATCTGCTTTCAATTGAATCACAGAACATAAAAAACGAAGCTATCCATTCAAGGATAAGGCGGTGAATAAATTTTCGGAAGAAAAAAACCAACGAATTTTCAAAGCGAAGTCTTTCACGCGCGGAATAAAAGTAATTGAAAAGTTTTTAAACGAAGCACAAGGAAAATCGTCGCGCGCATTTTCCTTCCTCCCTCCCCTCCCCCCAAGAGTACGTGCGCGAATTTCCCATGCAAATAGATATCAAGGTAATTTCCACGGGGATATAAAGGCTTCAATCCTCATTTGCCGGTGTTTAGTTATTCACAAACGCCCCAGAAGTGGTCGCATCTCATTCGAGCCGACGAGCCATCACTTGCCTGGACCAAATTTCAACTCGGTACACTTACGCACATGTAATACATATATACAGACCAAGAGAGCGAGAGACAGAATCGGGAGATTCAATTGGGAAACAACAAACTACCACTAACCAAGATTGGTTTGTGGCACACCGTATACGTTTACGCAAACTTACGTTTATTCGCGCGTTTCATCTGGCCTAGTGTGTAATAAAAACGTGACCGAAATTCGGACATTACCTAGCCAATGATTGATCTATTACTTATTTCCCATATAATGTGCGATTAGATTATTTTCAGAAAACCTCTTCTGTTCCAATCAACCACCATGATAGAAAATATATTCTCATTTTCAATGCTGATATTTAATGCAATGTAATAAACTTTTGTATTAGATTAAGTTACGTGCCTCACGTTCAAAGAATATCATAATAAATTGATTAGACTTTGGAAGAAGTTTCATATTCGAATTGAATATGAAATATATTTATGCAAATAATTATGTAAAACATGTTTCTTATACATACAATAATATACAAATGTATAGCTTTTATTGGAACTCTTTACCTACATACATACATTTATTATTTACATATATGAAATGTAATTCAGTAATTACGATTTCGTTATGACAAAATTGATACATATAAATCGAAATAATGAAGCTCAATATATAAGTTTTATAACATAAAAAATAGGCTATTTGATTATGAAGTAATTAATGATCATGTCTTATATTATATGTATGCATATCAAATTTCTGTTGTAAAACATGTATGTACATATCTATATATTGTATTAAATTTTGTGAATAGATCATTGAAAAATAAGTTGACGCACTATTTATTCACATTCCCATTTTTCCCGTTTCCATTCCTTTTTTTGGGCGATTTTTTTTTACAGTAAGTTTCCCGACCATGCTTACAACAAATCTTGGTTTAGGAGCCTATACGAGACAGACAGACAAACAGATAAACAGAAATTCTTATATATATATATATATATATATATATATATATATATATATATATATATATATATATATATATATATATATATATAGATATAAATTTTAATAAGGTAGAGAAAATTGTCTATACCCTTCAGGTATAAACTCAGATTACCTAAACACAGTCTGCTTTAGATCGTCGACTTTAGAGAGTCTTTAATAAATATTATGTATTAGATGTATTATGAGCATATATGTATAAGAATTGTAAATAGGCTTTTGAGCTCTTTTTCCTATTATGCTGTACATCAACATTAGAATAATATAATACTATGATTATTTACAAAATTAAATTAAAATTGTAAAATAGAAAATGATCAGTAGATCAGGAGCTATTAAAATAGATATAAGATGTATTGTGAACATAATATAGTAATAATAAAAATCAAAATAAGGTAGAGGTGATTTCTGAATAATGTACAGTTTTCAGTGAGTTTTGAGTAATTTCGATACACAATCGGCCTAATGTCCTTTCGGCCTAGTGTCCGTTCGGTCAAATGTCAGTTCGGCCAAATATCCGTTCGGCCAAAAGTCCGTCGGCCAAATGTCCATTCTGTCAAAAGTCCGCGCACGGAAAAATATTTACAGTTAAAAATAATTGGACTTAATTGGAATAACTTAGAAGTATTTTTTAAAAATACTTTTAAATTATTTATATCATATTTTCTCTAATATGATAAAATTCTTAAATAAATATTATCCGTTTAGATGAATCTAGTTGGTTCGTTGAATTGAAAATCTTCATTGAATTTCTATAATTACATACATGCCTCTTCTTACTTTCACTTACGATTTCTAGAAATTTAGGTTCTTATCCGATCGTTTTCAAACTTTGCCATTTTGCTCGGTTTGGTCATCAATATATGTTAAAACGCCGTCCGCCATTACAATGATAAAAATAATCGTAATAGACACGTTTGAAAATACTCCATCATATTTCTCGGTAACGTCTATCGTCCACATTGTTCGTTCACATTAATCGTTACTAGCCTCTTCTTACTTTATATCCCTTTTCGCCACCATCACGCTATGTCAGATTTTAATTGTCTAAGCGCTTATAACTTTTTCTTTTTTCACTATATATTATTTAAAAAATTTCTCTCAATTGCAACTTGTCGAAAATTTTTGTTTGGACTATATACTATATACTATTTGCACGACTGTAAATTATTGTGTATATTAGCCAGCAGCATAGCTCGGTTGTTAAGCTTCTGCTTAACACTGAGAGGCTCCGGGTTCGATCCCATGTGACGACCTCGATTGAAAATAATTTTTATGAGTACATCTGTAGTGCTGCTGGTCAGACTTGGATATTTGTGACCCCAGTTTGATCGTTTCCAATCAGAGTTTGCCAATGTTTCTTATTTCATTGTCGAAACGGTTCACGATTAAAATTGGCTAAAATCCTTCCTACCTACTATGTCACCACTATTTGAGTATGATTAATGTACAATAAAATTTACATATGTACAATTAATAGATGTCTCGTTAATTTGCTAGTTTTTCAGTGTCTCGTAATTCAGCGACTTGTATAATAAAAATGCTGCAGTGTTTGTAATTGGCCAGGAAGGCTTATTGGGGTTACCTGTAAGGCCTTCCTTCCTTATATGTAAAGAAATAAATAAATAAAATATACTTTCAATCCATATATATTATAAATCCTTCCTACGACCGTTATCCTTCGAAATCTTAGCGGCAAAAATACTAGCAACCTTCCAAAATTACACGTATTATATCCAGTGGAGAGTGCTTGTATAATTGGGCAAAGAAGCAAATTAAAAATTTTCTGTATTTGGAACACTTTTGCCGCTCTCATTTTTATCCACTGAAGATTCGATTACACGCAACGAGACACATACATCAGCGGACCCAAGAGGAGAAGAAGAAGACGAATAAGAGGAGGCAAAGGCACCGAAAGAAGTACCTGCACACACGCTGGAGAAGGCTGTGTAATTTATTACACGAGATCACTTCATGTTTTCGTGCGAAACCGGGAACGCTAAATATGCGAAGATTTATAGGTGCGAGCGAGGGTTTCCACCAAGTTTCCAGGGGATTAATGCCGAACCCTCGACGGTGGCGATGGTCAGGAATGTTGCCAGGAGTAAGACATCGTCACCTGCTAATCTTCACCTGTCATCGGTCGTCACATCAAATAAATAACTGCGTTTATCAGACGGGTCCTATCGCCTCGTCTCGCGTTGGCTGCTGTTACATACGTACATAGTTAGCGACATTTTTTCCAACACAATGACTCTTAAACTTTTTCGACTGATTTTCATAATTTCTACAACCTCATGTTTGACTTAAATATACTTCAATAACTACTGATTCATTGGTTCATATTTTACGAGAATTACAAATTAATCACTAACTTACATAAGTGTAAGAAGCCGTTCAAAGCAACGTTTGGAATATATTTGGAGTTTTTTAAGAAACATGGTTTATATTACATTAAATAATATTAAAACAATATATAAAAATATAAGAACATATATAAAAATTATATATGTTACAGTGAAAGCATATTTCAAGTGAAAACATATATTTTCACCAATTCAAGCAGTGAAAATGTATAAAATGTATGGAAAACATTAAATTTACAGCGTTTAAGTCTATGAATTTAACTCTAACAACCCAATTTTAAATTAATAGGGCCAACCCTTACTTAACCTAACCTATCCTAACCCTTAAATAATACCAACCCCAACAATCTAATCTTAAATGAATAAAACCAACCCCGAAAATGTAACTGGTTTCACTGAAACGTCAGTGAAAATATATTTTCACTTGAAATATATATATTTTTTGATTTTTAAATGCTTTTCATTATTACTAAATTATGTTTACAATACATCTTATATCTATTTTAATAGCTACTGATCTACTGATCATTTTCTATTTTACAATTTTGATTTAATTTTGTAAATAATCAGTATTATATTATTCTAATGTTAATGTACAGCATACTAGGAAAAATAGCTCAAACACCTATTTACAATTCTTACATCACTTGAAATATAATTTCACTGTGATATACATATACATATACAAGTATTAACATATTAAAAATGAATATAAAAAGTACTTCAATATAAAAATTATAGTCCCGGCTGGCTTAAATGATAATCTTAGAGAAATTTATTGATTTGAATAAAAAGTAATACTTATATTAGATGATTAACGTAAGGGATTTATGTTATTAAATATATTACTTCATATAAAGATATAATATGTAAACTAGAGGATTAATATTTTAAATATATTACTGAAAACGTTGGGTCGCGGAAGGTTGATATGATATATAGGCGATCCAAGGTTTTAAGTAATATATTATATGTTGAGAAAATTATAAAGTTATAGGCGTTTAAACAATTAAAATCTGACAACATAAGTGGAGGACGGAAAGTCAAACACACAAGTCTATTGGCTATTGGCAGTGGATGAGTTTTCACCTTCTCCAAAGTTTTTGGATTCTTAAAGGTGTATATAACGATTATATTTCACCATCGATTTAGCGGACCCAATTGAAATTTCTATCGGCGGCCAAATCTCGCAAAATGGCAAAATTTCAAAGTGATCGGAAGAATGTAGGAAATTTTTCAGACCAATTGGCGAAGTGAAACTAATAAAAAACTTGTGAGAAGGGACGAGCATAAACAAAAGTCATTTTTCTCGATTTTCTGTGTGCTCTTGGTAAGGTAGATCTCCCAATTGGGAATCAGATCCCACCAGATTTCAGGTAGAGACGATCATATGTGATATTTTCGGTCGGTTTGGAATACCTGCTACGTGGACGAGTCGTAAAGGTCAAGCATTTCGATAAATTAATAGAGAATGTTAAATAGTTGGTGTGATTGTATCAGCGAGGCGTGCTCGTTCGATTGAATCGAATGGACTTCAGAAGGTGTATGTATTCAGTATTGTATGTATGTATGTGTAGCGAATGATAAACGCGTTTAACCCGAGACAATCTGAGGATCTAGGAATTGTTATTTGTTAGAATGAAATGAACTGTTGTGTATTCACTGGGAAGGACTAAATTAATTTAAATGCGGTCGGGGCCTTTCATTTGTAGAAATGTGTGGGGGGGTTCAACTAAAAAAAAGGTCAATGTATAATTTGTACTTGGGTCTTTTCTATGTTTAAAACAAAGTTAATTGAATAAAATCACACTATTATATTTATAAATTATATATACAAACATATGTATTTTTTTGATTTTGAAATGCTTTTATTATTACTAAATAATGTTCACAATACATCTTATATCTATTTTAATTGCTACTGATCTACTGATCATTTTCTATTTTACAATTTTAATTTAATTTTGTTAGTAATCATAATATTATATTATTCTAATGTTTCATCACTTTTTTTAATTCGATATGTCCACAATCTCGGAGAAGAAGTATAAACTTATTACAGGTCACCAGTATTTTTAATGTTTTGCGAAAATTTCTCGAAATGATGAAAAATGGACTTTTGACACTTTCAAATATAACGGCTCATATATTTGTAATAACATGATACGTTTTGGGCCACTCGTAATCCAAAAAAAACAGTATATTTATTTGTATTATTGATATTCATAATTATACATATGTAAATATTAATAGTTGTTCTGCTATCGATTGATATAAATTTGTACATATTTACGACTGAAATAAATTTACACGTTTTAATCAAATAAAATTGACCCATATTTGATTTTGGATGGAAACATTAGACACTTTAAATATCCTGTATATATATATGTAAAAAGATTTTCAATTATTTAATATATAAATGAACCTATTATTATGCAATTAAATTAACAGTAAGCTGCGCGTGCGCAGCCAACAAAGACGCATCGTGGGAAATGTGATGAAAATTCAAGCTTTCCCGACATTTAAAATGTATAAATTTAATAACTGCCACAATGATAACATCTAAATAGCGTGTTGACATGTTTCCAGCTTGCGATCATCGCGTTTTCGTCGATAAAAATGGCCATAAAACTAGAGTTTCTTTTAAACGGGTTTTGCCGCCGCGCATCTATCTACATAAATAATTTAAATTTTTTTCGTAACCGAATTAAAAATAATACATTCACGAAATAAGTTTATTCCGGGTCGTAAAGCGGTTCGAATTTACGGTGAAATAATTGGATTCTTTTACGGATTTGACGACAAATTATTTGACGCTTTTACACGCCGCTAACACACATATCATTCAGTGCTAGCGTAATCTGAAAGAAGGAAAAAAAAACAGATTAACTTTTAACCTATGTAAAACACCACAGATTTAATATTCACGCTTCGGTAGTGAACATGGTAATAAAATATACATGTTATATTATACATATGTAGCCAATAAGACATAAGATAAAAAAATTTAAAATATATTAATTAAGTTAAGAACAAGTTGTATGAAATAATGCATGACAATGAATTAGGAATTTTAGGAACATGTACCATAGTGAGGATTTACGAAAAAAAAGTTTTCCATCAAATTTTTAGTACATTATACCTAGTTTGAAAAAAAAAAGAATAACGAATATAAACTTAATAGAAATAGATACTTTTCGTTAAGATCCGAAAAGGTTGTTAAAAAAATCAGCCTTTAACTTCTCTTAATCTCAAATTCTTGATTTCAAGGGACTGTTGCATAATTTTTTCACAATGAAATTATCATTGAAAGATACAATGTGAGAACATTTTTGAATTTAAAATATGTATTGTATTATGAAATAAAAAAAGAAATACATAAATGTGTCAATAAAGTGAATAGAAACATACATAATAGCAAAACCGATTCAACGAGGATGAGACTAAATATTCTGATGGCAGACTTTGCAAATTTGAAGAAAATGAAATTTAAGTCATTTTATATTCCAAATACTTAAATTTATCAAACAAAGCAAGCGGCCAATGAACCATATCAAAGTTTGATCTTATTTAATGAACCCAAACCTATCATCAAATATATTTGTATATAATACGTATATAATAAGAAATTCTTATATTATGAAGCAACAATTTGCTCAAAGTGATTTTGATTGTATAGAAAATTAAGTCCAATTTATATTGTATACTAATAATTAGGGCTGTATGAAAATGGATACTATTTATTAACATAGCTTATGTATTAGCCCAATAACACATCACCATTTATATTTTCATAGAAATATTCCAGTATCAACGATTCAAAAAGTATATCTAAAAATAGATATCTGGAAGGTATACAATTTTTTTTCAAAAAACAGCACATTTGATAAACTCGTCGTATCTTCAATAAATGGTTGATAAAATGGGTATTGAATTTTTGCTGCAAACCCGTTGTTATGGTAATTAATTGATACCACTGCATAATACTAATCATCTAATTGTTTCCACCTCACCCCTTACTATCCAATAGATTTTAACAATAAGAAGAATTCAACTGTTACTTCATATGAACCATACACACGACCACAACCACAATATGTACATACGTCTGAACAGACGAAGCATGCACATACGATACTGTACTCTACTTGATGGACGCTTTTCCAATTAATTAGCGTTGAATTCTGGTTTGCAGATGCTTTGTGCGAGCCAGGGCCATTCCCGGTTAACACAATTTGGACTCGTCGAAGGGAGAGTTTAGGACGTCGTGCTCCATTAGAGCACTAATGCCCCGGGACGATGAAGTTCCCGTTAATCCCGAACACTGCATGCAAAGTGCACTCTAATATAAAATTAATTCAGAACAATCACCGCACACCTCTTTTATACTAACCGGGGGGAAGGGGGGGGGTGTAAAATGCCTGGAGTTGGGATGCGGGTGGATGAGGGGGTGGTTCGTGGGCTTAAAGGAAGACCTGGAGAGGACCGCAGCGGTCCTAATTGGATCCGCTGGCCCAATTGAAAAGCGATTGGATTTTGCGGAAAAACTTGGACGTCTCCTCATTACCGCTCTCTAGAATTAAACTTCAGCGGATTTCGTGAGAAGTGCTCGCGTCGTCGGGATTCCTGACGTTTCATTAGGTGCAAACGGCCCCAAAGTCTTAAAAAAAAGCTGAAAAGTTCGACTATATTCAGTTTCAGGTGGTCTATATATTATATGATATGTGGTAAGTTTTCGAATGATAGTTTATTCGTGCGTGAAATTAAGCAATTGCTTACTTTGGATCGAATTTCATCATGAAATTTCGTAAAATGATTTTTACTAATGATACAATTTTTTAGAATTTAGATTCAAATTTATATATTTTCATATCGTTTTTATACAGTTATATGTATTATGGAATCTTTATATGCATATAAAGAATCTCAATACTACCTACTGTTGATATATGTTGTATAATATTAACTACTAGCTTTATTACCCGGCTTCGCTCGGTATTTGTAATATAAACCGCTTAAACATGACTAATCTAATAGTGAACATTTTATTAAATTTATTTGAATAGTTTTATTTTATATAAATTTATTTGAATACTCATTTGTTTTTTTATTAAAACATATATACTGTCTCTTTCGAAATTTTATGTATACTAGAATCCGGCGCCTGCGCCCCCTAGGGCTTTGTTCCCAGTGCCTGCGCCTTTGAATCGAAAAAAATCGAATCGGTGCCTATGAATTGAAAAAATAAATAAATCGAGTTTGTCGTCTACGAACAAACGAATGAAGGTTACATACATACAAAGTCTCTTTCCAAATTATATATTAAATTACATGAATTACATAAATTATCTATGTATTTAGAAATTAAGGATTATAACTTTTTGAAATTTTGCATAAATGATGTTAAGGATAGTAAAATATTATATAACCAGAATAAAGCATGAATTATTCAATGGAATTATTTTAAATACAGAAACATTCCTATAACAAGCACACAGAAAGATATTTAATACGCAAATTTTATCAAATGAAAAATTTTTCAGTTAAATTTAACAAATTTTTCCTATTTAAAGTTGCATTTATTTTATAGATGTTCTACCCGATTTATCTTCAGTGAAATGAAAAATTTTTATTTAATGAATTTTTTATTCAATTGTCACAAAAAAATTAGTCGATTTTGTCATTTAAGATAAATATTTTTATATTATCAAATACACTTTATGAAATTAAATGCAAATAAAATTAATTGTGAGAGTAAAGAGATTGAAATGATAATGGTCGAGTCACGTAGCTAGAAGAACGGACGATAGATAGACGAAAGAAGTGCTCGAATGGTACCCGAGAGAATTTAAAATGGTACATGGAAGGCCACAGGGGAGATGGGCGGATGAAATCAGAAAACTGTGTGGGATGACATGGACGAGAATTTTCCAAAACAGAGACTAATGAAAGCGTGTTGGCAAAAATCATAAATATACATACAGTAAGCAAAAAACTATAGTTTTATGATTTCTTAGATAAACCTAGAACCTTATACCGAAATATATTTTCGGTGATCGGTTTTTGTTTTGAAAAATTTAAACACTTCTTATTTTATAAAATGTTTTAACCATTGAACATCAACAAACCAAAAACTTCTTACATTTATTAGTGAGATCGAAAGCTTAAGTACCATCTTCCCAGTGGCCAATCAAAATGAGTTATCTCATAGATTAAATAATAATAGGATTACTTTCCGTAAATGCAATATTATAACTCTGAGCTACTAGTACTTTCATATCTATTTTAAAACTTTTAAGCTCTGACCTACTTGAATAAATCTCACTAATTGCAATAACTAACCATTCATTTTGAATCAAACATTAATTTTGATAAGTTTTCTAACCAAATCTAACCTAACTAGGGATTGCAATTTACCGTCAAAATGCATCAACCAATAAATGGCAAATGATTTTTCATACTACCGGTATACCAGTATACAATATATTATATCACTTTATTTTTAATTATGCATTGTCCTAATTAGTTATATTTTTTTAGTTATATTTATTAGTTATAAATTTATCAATTTGAAATTGCCATATTTAATACTGAAAATAAACAAATTGCAGACAACCTAATCCATAACACGCCATTTGCATCGTTTTTTAATGAAATATTGTGCAATAATATGACTGTACATATACATATATATACATACTTAATTCGCGATAAAATAATTTCCAGTAATTACCAGTAAATTTCGCAATATACCATTATATACCGATGGCGAAATTTGTATTCCCTAAGCCTAACTATAAGAAGATAGTCAGAATACGTTAATATATTTACATTGTATTTTTTAGATATTCAATATATAATTTAAAATAACCCAAGTCTTTCCTACAAAATAAACAACCATTTCATCAACGTGTATTCAATTTTCTGAACTTAACTTTATTATCAAAAATATACAAAACTTTTATCAGACTTAAACTATAATAAGCATTTAGCATATGGAATCCTCATTAAAAAAAAAAAAAAATTTATGTATCGAAAGGGTACAAAGGTGAAAGATTCCTTCTGAAATTGATTCACTTTCTTATAACGAAAGTTTGAAAATAATGAATCTCACTACACTGGAGACGAGAAGAATAAGAGGCGACTAATCGAAGTCTTGAAAATACTAAATAATCATTATAAATGACATATGTTCAATCTTATTACATTCAACGAAAACACTCACCTCAGAGGTCACTCGCTTAGACTACAAAAAGAAAAATCTAATATATTGATCAGAGATTCCTTCTTTTCAAACAGAGTGGTTTCAGTTTGGAACAGTCTTCCCAATGATATTGCAATTTCTGATAATAAGCTTGACGTATTTCTTATACTTAAAGTATTTCTGTGATTTTTCTTTCACATTATCTTATTTCTGTTTCATGTTTAATTTTTTTTCTCTGTTATTTTTATTTTAATATTGTCATTTTATTATTTTATTTTATTATATTGCCATTTTGAATATACATTTTTCTCATTTAATTTAAATATATGTATAAATCAAACCCCTTGGGTCTATCGGCTTTGCCGCCTCCCCTAAGTATGTTAAATAAATAAATAAATAATTTAAATTTTGATTACCTATAAATAATGTCATTTTGACCTAGTTTTAAAACAAATATATTAAACTTTTCACAGCTCCAATGCCGACACACTTGCATGCGCTCACATTTTATCTTTCAACTTGCAAACACACACATAAAACACCGACTACATATTATTCACCGCACTAAAATACCCATTTTTATTTGTTCACCGACGCGAGTTCGAATTTATGGCCAAAAATTAAATGGCTTTCGTCGCTATCGCGCCGACCTCACACCGAAAAAATAAAATATTAAATAAAAAATGCACGCAGCCACCATCATTCGGTCCATCAATCGTTCTGGGGGTGGGGGGGAGGATGCACAGTATCATGAAAAAAACACGAATTGCGGTGTACAAGATGTGAAATCGTTCGTGAATAAACCGCGGTGCAGCGGTGGCCCACGCGGTGCTATAAAAATTGATTTATCCGACGTCTTGCAGGGCTGAACCGATTAAATTGTGCGTGTAATGGCCATTTTCGACAATGCCATTACCGGCTTATACCTGCCCGCTTTTTGAGAGTCGGCCCTCCCACGCGTAACATACGCCGATTTTCGACGCCGGATATAATGTGTTAACTCGACGCCGAGATCCGTCTTCGATTTGATATTTATTTCCAGACGCGATGTAGTCATGGGCGTGTTGTTTGATTATGTTACATACAGTGTATACGTGGATTACGAGGAATGTGTGTTTATGTGTTTTTGATTCGGAAAGGATGTGTGTCATATTATTTGGTTCGGAGAGCGACGAGTTGTGTATGTAAAACACGAGTAACTGATACGGTGATGTATTCGACGATGATACAAAGAAAGAGCAATGTCTCATATATAGTATTGTAGCATATGCCAAAAGGAGCCGCCGTTTTAATTGGTTTTCGAGGATTATCTCCAGGCTTATGTACAGTCGGCTAACAATGGAGTCCCCGAATTGACTTTTTTTTTTTTTTTTTTTTTTCCGGCGGGGGGAAATCTTCTAGAAGACACCACCGACGTGTTTAATTCCGGTGGTAGTGTGGGATTTTTACCCACTAAAACCCCCCTCCTCTTCAGCTACCACCCGGCTACTAATTAAGTATTGCTCAAGGGTGGCAGCCAGAATAGCCATCTAGGCTCTCGTCATTTTACAAAGTCCGACTTTTTTTCTCTCGATCGCGTTCTGCCTCTTCTTTCTCCCGCATGATGCATACTGCAAACGTAGTGCATGCTGTCCACGCCTCTGCACTCTCAAGCATAGCAGGAATCATGTTAGTCGTCGCTAATGAGTTAACACCGAGTTCATTTTTTAGATTGGTTCTATGTGCGTTCCATGCTGGACAATCGAATGCAGTGTGTTCAGCATCGTCGTTTTCTGCACTGCAGTGATGACATCCTGGTGTTGCTCTTTTTCCTATCTTGTGCAGATAGCTTCCGAAGCAGCCATGTCCTGTTAAAATCTGAGTTAGGTGAAAGCACAGTTCACCATGTTTTCTCCGGCTCCAAACCCTCAGGTCTCTGATGAGTCGATGCGTCCACCGACCCTTAGTTGACGCATCCCATCGAGTCTGCCACAAAGACATAGTTCTTTCTTTTGAGTCATTTTTTTGCTCCCCTCTGTAGACCGCTTTCCGCTCTTCTGCGAGCAGATCGATGGGTGGTATGGCTGTTATTGCGAGGATGGCTGCTTCGGATACCGTGCGATATGCAGCAGCAACTCTTAGCGCACTTCTTCGCTGAACTCTTGCTATGTTGAGTCTCGCCTTTTCCGTTATCATTGCATCCGCCCATATCGGAGCGCCGTACAACAGAACCGAGTGGACTACTTCATTATAAAGTTTTCTTCTGTTTGTTTTGGGTCCTCCTATGTTGGGCATCAACCTGGCCAAGTCTTCGGCAACTCCTGCTGCTTTTGCTGCCACCTTTTCTGTATGTACAGTGAAGCGAAGTTTGTCATCGATCCATACTCCCAGGTATCGGATCGATCTATTATATTTCACCTCATGCCCGTCGATGAAGAGTTGCGGCGGTATTAACTTCCTTCGTCTGGTGAAGAACACGGCCTCAGTCTTTTGAACTGCTAATTCCAATCCAGCGTCCGACAGCCATCTCCTTATCTTTCCGATCGAGTCTTCACAAATAGCTCGCAAGAGTTCTACAGATTTCGCCGCAACTAGCAATGCTACATCATCGGCGAAGGCGATTATCTTCGCCTCTGGGCGAAATGGAACACGTATAAGACCATCATACATGACATTCCACAGTGCAGGTCCAAGTACCGAGCCCTGTGGAACGCCTGCCGTGATCGTTCGCTGTCGTTGAATGCCATTACAGTTGTATTCCAGCTGTCTGTCCGAAAGATAACTTTTGATTATCCGCTCCAAGTATGCTGGTGTCTCAATTCTTTGGAGCGCTTCAAGGATCAGGTTCCATTTTGCTGAGTTGAATGCATTCTTAATATCAAGTGCAATCATCACGACATGCCCGCTTGCTTTGACACTTCCCTCCCATGCTTTCTTAACAGTGTCAATGACCTGTTGTATTGCCTCAATTGTCGAGCGCCCCGGGCGGAAGCCAAACTGGTGTGGCGAAAGTCCCTTCGTAGGATCCTCAAGGTACTTCTGTAGCCGCTGGAGAATCAGTCTCTCTAAAAGCTTGCCGAGTCCGTCCAGCATGCAAAGCGGCCTGTATGCAGATGGGCTATTCTGGACCTTGTTTCCCTTCGGAATAAGTACCAATCTTTGTCTCTTCCAAGAAGAAGGAAACGTCCCTTCTGTCAGACAAGAGTTGTAGACTGCAAGTAGTAGTGCAGGATCTGAGTCAGCGACCCGTCTGATGATTGCGTTTGGGACGCAGTCCGGTCCTGGGGCTTTGTTAGTCTGTAGTCGTCTGGCAGCCATGTTTAGTTCCTCATCAGTAAAGATGGGTATTTGTTCGCTTATATCATTGTCCATATTTCTTCTGACGATGACGTCAAAATTTTCCCGGGTCGAGAAGAGTCCATCAACTATCATCTCCAGATTTGATTGGTTGTTGAGGTAAGGATCATCTATCGATCGCCGAAGTTTCCTCCTCACAATCTTATAAGGTGTACCCCATGGATCGGCGTTGACAGAGTTACACATCTCTTCCCAGCACTGCGATTTGCTTCTCTTGATTGCGTTGCGCAAAGCCTTTCTAGCCTCTTTATACGCTTGACGTCGCTCGTCGCAGTCGGGATGTCGTTGCATCCTGCGATGACAAGCTGTGCAGTTCCGTCGGAGTTCTGCTATCCCGTCATTCCACCAGTACACTGGGGGTCGACGCACGCCGCTGCCAAGCTTGGGCATTGAGGCGTTGCAAGCAAAGCGGAAAAGGTCGTTGAGCGATTGAGTAACTTCTTCAGCCCCTCTCCCAGATATACCATTGAAAACAGTCTCTCTCTTGAGCGCTATGGCCCCTTCGAGTGCTGGTGCGTCCAATTTCCTGACTGCCCACCCTTCGAGTGCTTTATTTTTTGTCTTCTTTAGGCAATTTTTTATTGTAAATTTGATGTATAGATGATCGCTGTAAGAATGGGTGTCAAGAACTTCCCAATGTCCAACTCTTCCCAGTAGCGATTCGTGTACAAATGTAACATCTATAACCGAAGCACTGTTCCCGCGCACGAAGGTGCTAGATCCGGTGTTTATAGCGTGTAGTCGCAGCTGTGAAGCCATCTCTGAAAGCAATATACCTCTTCTATCCGTGTGTGGAGACCCCCATTCAGGAGCTTTTGCATTAAAGTCACCAGCGACAATCGTAGGTAGAGGAGAAGCGCTGATGCTATCTCCCAGTCGGGTGAGACCTTCTACGAAGTCGGTGTATATTGAATTCGGGGAAAAATAGCAAGAATATATCCTCACCTTGTCCATCTCAACCCAAGTCCAGCCGCTTTTGCTACCACTATCTACATCAGTAATATGCAGCAGAGGGGAGAAGGCACATATGGCCGCTCTAGAATCTGCATCAGAAAACCAGCGAGGTGGGGTATTCCCGCGATACTGCTCAGAAATAAGTGCCAAGTCAGCCCCATTTTCTTCAGCCACCTTATGCATAAGGTCCTGTGCAACCCTACAACCGTGGAGATTTATTTGTAGGAATGTTAGGGCCATTTAGGTTTATTTGCATTTTTTCTTGCTTCTTGCCTGTATATGGGACATTCCTTTGTGCCATTGCGGTGTTCAGTGTCGGCTCCTTCTTTGTTTTTGCAGGTCAGACAACATAGTTTGTTCTGGCAGGTAGCTATCTTATGGTTCTCTTCCCCGCATCTGAAGCATGTCTCTCGTTGTGGATTGCTGCAAGTCGTCGATCTGTGGCCAAGGCCCTGACACCGATAACACCTCATGACGCTGATTCTTCGGCGCACCCTACACCTCAGGAATCCTATTTTTACTTTCCCTGCCTGTAGTAGTTGGACTCCAATTTTGGCAGGAAGGCTAACTATTGCTATTTGGGTGCCTCTCGTGCCAGCTTTTAAGTATCTAACTGTGATATCCTCTTTTTTCAAAGCGCTGTTGTTCTCGCATAATGCAGTAACAATGTCACTTTCTTCTTCGCCTTCCGGGATGTCGAGGATTGTTATTGTCTCGATTGGTACAAGTCCTCTCGCGGCGTTTGGCTTTCCCAGTGCTCCAGCTATTACCCCTGCCAGGTCCGCTGGATCCTTTGAGCCTCTTGCCAGCTCTATAATGGCGTCGCCTTTGCGCGTCTTGCGGATAGCTGTTAATTCGTATCCAATCTCGTCCGGTTTTACCTCTCGGAGCATTTTCACCATCTCTGCGTATGTTTTCCCACTTTCTTGATTGCTGATGAGGACAGCATCTCTCTTGTAACGTGGCTTCCTTTGTTTTAAAGTTTTTTCCTTCTTCTTGTCTTTGTCCTTGCAAATACCATTGCCTTGTCGTGTGTGACGTCTGCTTTGAACCAGGTTCCAGTCGTCTTCTGTGTGGTCATTGTGAGTGGGCACTGCGGGTTCAATGGTGGCAATTGCCTTTTTTAATCCCATAATTGCGTTTTCCGCGTGTTGTAAACTTTTTCTGACCTTTCTTGTTGATGTAATCTCTTTTTTGGTAAGATTTAGCTTTCGGGCTCCTTTCTTATTCCGATCAGTGTTTTCTTTTGGAATCGGTTCTGCAGTCTTTCCAGCATTCACAATGTTGTCTGCAGCCATTACATTGTTTTGACAACGGCATTCTGTGGTATAGTTCTTTTCTGCCGCTTCTCTCAGTTTATTTGTTAACGACAGCATTATTGAAATACCTTTTTTAATTGGTTTGTGGACGTTATCATGATTGCTGATGAAGGTTATGAGTTCATTCACTTCAGTTTCTATACTATTTATTATTTCGTTTAATTTACTATTCTCCATTGTGATTCCCACGAGTAGCTAGGGAAATAAAAGTCCGTCCGATCAGAGCCCCGCATAGTCGGATAAGCCTGATACTCCGAAGGGTCGGCTGGTACTCCGGAGGCTCGTTTGCGACCGTACTGTTTAACGTCTCTACGGCCACGCATCCGTTGGCACGATTGCATCCACCGTGGATTAAGACGTGCTCCTTGTCCGGGACCACTACATCGCCGTAGCAGTTGACTACTGGAGTCGTTCCCCAATCCGCAACCCGGGGACCCGTGCGGTTGTATGGAGCACTACCTCCGGGCACCGCCGATAAGCGTGCACGCCCCCGATACCCCCAAATTCACGTGTATTTAATGATATCAAATGATAAACACTCCTTGGGGACAATATAAACCACAACAACAGCGGAAATATCAATGTATGTGTATAGAGAAGAAAAAAAAAAAAATAAATGAATAAAAATAAAATAGTGGGTGCTAGAATTGGACACCCAGGTTGTTCATTCATTCATCTATCTATCTTTCCCCCTTCTTCCACTTCTCTTTCCCTTGTTTCTCTTTCTTCCGTCTCCTTCATTCTATTTTCACTTTAAATAAAGTGGAAACCGAATGAAAATTTGAAAATTGTAATTAATTAAATAACAGAAATAGATTGAAATTAATCAGAAACAAATTTTAAATTTGCCACTCACTAGGTGCATATTTAATTCAAAATAAAAGCGAGAAGCGATAAGAAATAACAGCGCATATCAAACTGCATTTAATTGAAATCGGACCACAATTGAAATGAAATCAACTGAATTCAAAATCAGACAGCGGTGAGCGATAACAGCGCATGAATTAAATTAAATTAAATTAAATTGTAGGAATTAAAGTTTGGCATTCTCTGTGCGTTATAATTCATTAATGCAAATGTGATTTAAATTAAATATGAATTGAATCGAAACAATGTGACAATAAAAGTACATCAATAAAGTACCTGATGCGATTATTGTTTTCGCTGTATATGTACATGTACAAAAAAAATAAAAATATGTGCGCTCATTATACATGTGTATAAACAGAGCAGTGCAGTAAAATTTGCTACTTATCGGATTCAGTTGTCCCAAAGAGCGCCAGAAATTAACACGCGAACAGAGCTGCACCGCGAAGCACGCCCGCCCACGACGACACCGGCCGCACCCCGAATTGACTTAGTGGTCGGTAACGGCATTCGGTCACTTCCCGCTAGAGTTCTCAGAACTGAAAGCGCGAAAGCGTGGGACTGCATGCCGAGACCGTGGAACTGCGTATCTGGTACGTGACTATAACAATAGGTAAACAAACGCGTCGTGGAAAATGCAGTGAGCGACCTGCCCTTAATTAGCAGGTACTTAAGCCATATGAAGGCATTCTGGACGGAGCACTGGCTATGCGTGTATCTCCTTAATCATCCAATAAATGATCCTCCACCCACCCCTACGCAACAGTATGCCATCATATACATCATATATATAAAGACGGTAATCTGTGTGTGTGTGTGTGTGGGTGTGTGTGGGTGTGTGTGTGTGTGTGTGTGTGTGTGTGTGTGTGTGTGTGTGTGTATGTGTGTGTGTGTGTGTGGGTGTGTGTGTGTCCTAACTCTCGCCGAACATAATGAACGAATCGATAAAAATCGATTAATTCATTTTTCGACGAGACGACTTTGTCGCGACTCGAACCGATCACCCCAAATAGCCTGAATATGGATCTAATGAGCTAATGGTCTCGGACATCGCGCCAAATCCAATTTTTCATTTCGCCTTTTTTTTTTAAACATTAATTGAAATATTCCTTCTCGCCATATAAAAATACGTAATTTTAATAATTTCATTTAGCGAAGTTTTGAACCATTTTTTTTTCTTTTCATATAAAACAATTAAATATATATTTTTAATTGAAATTATTGAAATTGAAATTGAAATTAATTTATATTTTAGCGATATTTGAAAAAATAAAATCAATTCCAGGACGCCGACTCGAACCTACCCCCATCGCGACCAGATCAATATACGCTGACCAGTACACCATGATACAGATATAAAGACTGCTCTAAATAACGTTAATATTCAATAATCGTATAGAACGTATGGACAACCAATCAAAACGGAGTCATATCTTCGGTAGTTGTCGGAAGAAGTCGGAAGTAGTCGGGAGAGGTCGGGAGTGGTCGGGTGTCATGGATCGAGTGAATCGATTTCGATTTGCAGTATCGCTCGGGGCGATAGCTAATAATAATAGAAAAAAATAGGTCTTTAAATAAATAATTGAAAACTCTCTATGGGAGTCTGCGTATTTTTAAGAATTGAAAATTATTACAAATAAAGAATTGAAAACTATCTATGAGAGTCTACGAAAATAACGGTTCCGGTTCCGGATTTTTTTTTTTAGTTTTATACGAGTATATAATAATTTTATACCCATGCGATGATGTTTCATCGGGCTATTCACTAGTATGTATATAATATCGCTATTTCGTCTTTGTGTCTGTCTGCCTCTCTGTCCCCTTACTTTAATAGTCGTTTCGATTCGACATACATTTGTACGTCACAGCTAAACCACTGCCAACAAAACGTATACGAATATAATAACAAAAGAAAAACAATATTCTATATAAACTGTTTGCCACCAATGTTTCCTCTACGCAAATAGAAAGCGCCAAGTCTCTGAGCAATTACTGCCATCTATTGAAAATTTATTTAATTAATTAATTTTTCTACTGGTATTTTATATTATTTACATGTAGGTAGTTTTTACTAACCTTTTCTTAGTTCGGAATCGATTTTGTCGTCTGACGAAGTTTGAGTTCTTATCCGATCGTTTTCAAACTTTGTCATTTTGCTCAGTTTGGTCATCAATACAAGTGGAAATGACGTCCGCCATCACATTCAAATAAATTCATCTTATTTCTTCTTCTCTACAACCCCATATTTTACGTATTTATCTTTTGTATGTATGTAAATATGTACCTTCAATATAGAATCATTAACTTTCTACGTTGAAAAAGCTCAATTATACTGCCATATTGAAAAAGTTATATGTATTATAGACAAATGGGTCAAATGAGTCACAAAAAAGCTATTGGGATCAATAATCCAAAGAATAGTAAGGTGAAGAATGAATTAGGACAAAAATAAAGCATAACTTTTCCAAATTCTACTTAAAACAAAGGACTTCGTGAGAAAAAAGGACTTTTTTTGGGACATTCATTTATTTAAGATAAATTAGATGGAAAATCTGATCAATGAAAATAATTTACACATTATGATTTCAACGCAATGTATAGTAACACACGATAAAAAAATACACACGATAAATAACACACGATAAAATTTGATCAACAACGAATGTTGTTGACGAATTCTTGAATTTACCAGAACTTATATATGTATACCTACTCATATTTATTTTACTGATTATTGTGTATTTTAGAATAAAAGTAATCGAATAAAGACATGTACATATATTTTCCAGTGATTAAATTATATTGTAATGTCTACATGCCAGTTAAAAACGGAAACCTTGCAGCGAGTATTTATTTTTCATTAGTTAGGTCCAATCAAAATAACATGTTACGTCGCAGTATTAAAACGTACAATTACAGCTAATCTACAGCCAGTTTCAAGTTACTCAAATGTAATATAATCTCACCTTTTCACGGCGATACAGTTTATGTACAACCGTGGTGGATCCGTGACTATTATTTCATTGAATCTAATCACGAAATCGTACAGTATAATGTAGCCAATTAAAAGCGCCGGTTTGCTGGAGAGATAAACGAGAATTCAAAACAGTCGGAACATCTCAATGTATCCACAATTGTAGATACATACGTACTTACGAGTAGATGTGAAATGTTTCACGCATTATGTAAGCAACCGAGAGAACACAACAACATCTCGACATCCTGTTCGAGAAGACAAAAGGAGCACACACGAATAGCAATAGTAGGCGTGTTCGTCTTGATGTATGGAGACAGATGTTGTTCGTCGAAAGCTGATGACTGGTCGAATGCTCGACCAGTCGATATAAATACCGGATAGTGGTATCGGCGAGATAAGCCGGAATTACAAGCAAAGTCCGACAGGCGCATTATCGTAATTCTACATACAAGTCGACAACATAATATGAGCCGCTTCATATGAAAGTGGAATAAGTCCAAATACCATTTAAAAAATGAGTAAAAATTATTCACAGACTATTTACATATGTGTCATATTGACCTTTCATTTAAAATAAAGTTCTAATGTCTGATGTAAAGACACGTTTGTTCATTCAACTTTTGCTAGTTGTTTGGTCATTTACAAATGTGCATATTAGTTAGATAAGTAGCATAGATTTATTTATTAGTTTATACTAATAATAAGAATAAAATGACGAGTGTGACCTGACAGGTTGCCCCAAAGCGTCACACCAGTCTTACAAAAAAATAAAATAACAAAGAAAGAAAATAAAAATTACAATCATTCATCTCATTAAATTAGTCTCGTGTTGAATATCAAGAAACTGACCAGTTCATCAAAATGATCAATGGTTAGCATTTAATACTTAATAGTCTGAATATCGGGATTACGGTTCTGGCAAAATTTCTTTAAAAATATTATTTTCACAAAAATAATAAAGAAAAACCAGAAAACATTAAGATGAGTAATGACAGTCATAGTCCATTTGTTTTCTCTGACCCGTTTTGACGTCGGCTTGCCGTTCCCACGAAATTTTATCAACGGCCTGTATTTTGTCGCAGATTTTGTGTTCAACTGCAATGATATTTGTAGCATATTTTGACTGATTCGAACTCAGAATCGATCACTGATCACGTTTTCACGTGTATCTTTATGTCTGTGTGTCTGTATGTCAGTGTATTTTGGGGATTTTTTGAACACCGTTCGTCCTATCGCACAATGAAACTTATTATCGATACGACGTAATTTTTTTTTTAAATTTTCAGGTTGACCGGGAATGGTACCTCCCATTATACATAGGTGATGGTACCTCCCATTATACATTTTTTGCGTGAAACATCGGGAGTGTTTGAAAAATTTCAATTGAACGGTTTTGAAATATGAAAATATGCAATTAAACATTTTTTTCCTTTTTTTTGTTATACATTTGATTTCCCGGTGCTAGCACCGGGATCCCGGGATTGGAAATTCCTAGCACCGCAATCCCGGTGCTGAAGTAATCTTCCGGGATTGGAAGCACTAATCTGATTTCATTGAATAGGTTCCAACAAATTGGCTTGTTATATCCTTTCGCAAAAATTTGAGTTATTCAGCATCTCGATTTGAAATTGCAGCAAAAATTTGTCCATAGATGTCTCTGTGGCCGTTCATATTTTGACCATATGTAAGTGTCGTGTTTAGTAAATAGGAATATCCCTGTTTACATAATGAATAAATAATTCTTAATCTTTATAAATATCAATCTGTTAAAGGAGTTTGGATGATTGATTGAATAAATAAATAAAATATTATAAAAATAACATGAGTCTAGAAAGGTTATTAATACCTTGCCTTGCTTTATATGAGTAAATATATCATAGGGGAAGACATGTCTGTATATGTGTATCTGTTTGGAATAAAGCTTCCAAATAAATACCGCAACTGGTACTTATACGTAAACATATACAGCACAAAATAATTCAAAATAGCTTCTGCTCGTGTAGAGAGGAAATTTAATATCACTCGTTTGAATAATGATGTAGAATTCAAATTATATGATAAAGTGGTTAAAGATTACTTATCAGATTTTGTTCGTGAATGGATATGAAATATATTTAGTTTTCAAGTATAATGATAGAAGATGGTTCATTGAAAGTTCTCAATTTAACTAGTTGGGACATGTTTTAAGGAAAAGGCTAATAACTACGCCTAAATGAAGTGCTTCCAGATGGGGCTCAATCTAAGTATTATTGAGAGATGAATAAGTGATTGAATAAGAAAGCTTTTGCCAGAAGTGACGTTATAAAAAAAGCCTTTTTAAAATAAGTAAAAAAGCCTTACACAGAAGTGACTTATTCTACTTTCATTATAGTCGGCACGTATTTTGGTTTGAAGACGGTATAATACATAAGAGTTACAAAGAAAATGCTCTAGCCATACTCGAGAGAATTAATAGAGAGTAAACTCATGATTTTATACTATAAAGTATTACATTTTCAGATCAAATAAAATATATTTTGTCCATACAGCTGCAACATAATCCATACAAAGTCATTGAATCAATAGGCACGACAAATTTGTCCTTTGTACGAGTCGCGAGTACATTGCGATATTAATCGCGTAGGCTGTGGGCTCCCTCTAAGTGCATTTTGCAACACGTAGGTGCATCGTATGCGAACATATCGCGTTGGCCACAATGCAATTGAAATATTAGAGAGATAAACAAACGAGATTTGAGCACGGACAATGCAACGAAGCGTAAATTTTAATGCACGTTTCGGCGTTACGGTTTCAATCGGTATGCGCACAGAGTACTCACATTCAAAATAGAGTTAATAATGAAAACAACCGTCACAAAAAAATAAAAATAGATCTACAGCATAGTCAATAGTATTTTTTTTCATAATTCATCAAAAGTTGTAAAACTAAAAAGTGGTTGTGGTTTTTAAAAAAGTCTAAAATTGTTAGTGAATTTGTATATGTACATATGTAAAAGGCTGCGCGCTGTTTTTCAGTCAAATATGTAACGCAACTATCTTAATATATAACTATAATCAATTTCAAGCTTAAATATTAGAAAGTGGTTGTGAGGTAACTTTGACATAATAATAATATTAAATCAGTGCAGTTTCGATACACATTTTGCCAATCAAGAGCGAGCAGGAATACAAATGAGATGTCTTGTTCTAGAAAGTACGAGCAAAACCAGGAAATAATACGACAAGCCAAACTAAAACCGAATCAATTTACATGCAAGTTACTTGCAGAAACTAACTGTACGGATCATAAAACTGAAGATAAACAGTAGCGAGACAGGAACAATGGAAACCATTAGGAGCGCAAAGCGGAACTGCTACGACGAAACCAAGTTGCGGTTCGACAATACATTTATACTCGTAATACTATTCAAATACGCCGGAATTTGAAAATTTAAATTAATTCGACACGTTAAGTTGTTGTGCTAAATTGAAATTTTGCATACATTGTATGAAATTCGTCTTATCGGTCATCAATTTTATTGGTTGGCAATATAAAAGTTTATTACCCCATCATTGCCATTTTGTTCGAGCTTTTTATGCGAGGATATAAATCATTGCATTTTATTTCACAGGTCGTTTAAACTGGAATGCGGTATTTTAAAAAGCTTCGTTTAATATTTTAACATATCTTATATTTTATACGCAAATTTAAATATCTCGATGTACATATGTAGATGACGTTTAAATTATTTATGGGTATTGACGCATTTGCAAATTATTTAAGAAGAATGAGTTCAATGAATGAATTTAATTCGAATTATAATTATTTAACCATTAATAAAATCATTTTATTTTTTATTTTTATACATTATCGAGACTGGCAAATTAACGAGACATCTATGAATTGTACATAATTTTTTTTATTACATACACAAATAGTGGTGACATAGTAGGTAGGAAGGATTTTAACCAATTTTAATCGGGAACCGTTTCAACAATTAAATCAGAAAAATTGGCGAACTCTGATAGGAAAAGATCGACCTGGAGTCACAAATATCCATGTCTGACCAGTAGCACTACAGATGTACTCGGAAAAATTATTTTCAATTAAGGTCAGCTCATGGGATCGAACCCGGCGCCTCTCTGTGTTAAGCAGAAGTTTAACGACCGAACTATGCTGCTGGCTAATCATATGTATTTGATCATATTTGATTCCACACATTTTCGTCACTTCATCCTCTCATCTCACAAACTTGATGGTATGGTTTTGCACTAAAACTACCCTCACCTACAATCGGGGGAAAGATGTATGTAGTTCTGCGTCAAAAATAAATAAATATAATATCCCTAGATGTCAATTCCATCGTTTTCGTCCGCACCCTTCACATTTCGAGGACGAACTTTCGCCCAGGGAATCCCTGCCGAGACCACAAGAAAGAAAGGGGAGGGGGGTTATTTTTTGCCTTTCACTTGCAACCCCACCGGCTGACCAGGGATAATGTCATCAGATATCTTAATTATTTTCTTTTGGGATTTATTCGTGACTGCGTGACGTAAGTGGGCGAAACTTTGGCTTCCCGACCGACCCCTGATTCAATTCCGGGGATTAGGGACGTCTGCGTCGGGTTATCGTGACACGTATACTCTCTTGAGCAAAATTTTCTCCTCCCTCAAAGGTTTTCCAGAACAAGACGAAGTACATGAAGGGCTAGAGGAAGAAAAAAAAACTGTTAACGTAAGCCGATTTGGAGCGTCCTTCTTTATTCGATACGCCGTTATCCCGACGCGCTTTTGTATATATTATTTATTACACGGTGCGTGTATCTGTTACCGGAAACCGTCAAATATGTAAATGTGAGAAAAACCCCATAAATATACGGCTAAGGATTCGAACGCGGGACATTTTTATGCGGGCTGGAGGTTAAGGTGAGCATTTACGTGGAGATTTATCTGCAAGCCAGTTGGCAGACTCTTGCGATTCGTCTATCGTAGCTGTTGCCCAGTAACTTTCAACTTGTCTACCAACATGTGAGGCTTTCATTCATAACGAAACACAATCAAGTTGTGTAAGAAAAAAGTATATTTTTGACTTTTAAGTTTAGCTAGATTTTATTTTTAATCTAACAGGTAACCCCAATGCACTTTCCTGGCAAGAAATATTGGACATTTGAAACAAGTATTATTAGTATTATCAATGCACTTTCCTGGCAAGAAATATTGGACATTTGAAACAAGTATTATTAGTATTATGCAAAGTAAATACATATCAATTAAAATCCACAGAGACATTTTATGGTAAAATTTGCAAATTTTAAAACTCGCAAATTAACGAGAAATTTATGAATTGTACATTAATTTTATTGTACATTAATCATACTCAAATAGTGGTGACATAGTAGGTAAGAAGGTTTTTAGTCAAATTAAATCGGGAACCGTTTCAACAATGAAGTCAGGAAAATTGGCAAACTCTGATAGGAAACGATCGACCTGGAGTCACAAATATCCAGGTCTGACCAGCACCACTACAGATATACTCAGAAAAATTATTTTCAATCGAGGTCAGCTCATTATATCGAACCCGGCGCTTCTCGGTGTTAGGCAGAAGCTTAACGACCAAGCTATGCTCCTGGCTAAGTATGTACGTATATACATACATATACCTATGTACAGAATGTCATTATTATTTATATTGGGTATTATGTATGTATGTAAAAAACGTAGTTTTAATGCCAATATGATTCAAAATTTTGTTATTCTTGGTCAAAAGTGGGTAGATTTGTCAGTAGATTTTTCTCTCGTAGGGTCTAGCATACCTACGAGAAATTCTGTAACAAGAGATCTTCCGGCAAATCTTACAGTGGATGCCCACCTTTAGAGGTTGTGATGTATGAAAATACGGGATTCTGGAATGGAGGAGTTGGCCACGTAAATCAATCCGGGTCTCGGGAGTCCGTGACGGCCATTTTGGCCGTCGTCGAAAGATCGCTCAATCGGAAGTCGGGGATTTACTTTTCGACGCGAATTTACATATTTACCGTAGAGAAAAATGCGGGGTATCAAAGCCGTAACGATTGAATCCGCCTCTACTTGCAGCCGAATGTGGGAATATGAGCTGCTTACTGGGGAAATAAGGTACGCTTGCTTTTTGAAATCGGTATTTAATGCAAACCGAAAGTTTCGGATTTATATTATGACAGTGCACTTTGACCGTATTCATGAAAGGGAGCTTGTTTCAGATCCTAACTGATAATAAATCTTATATACTTTATTTCATTTAAAATCTTTCAACCTGGGATAATTTGACTTAGAATATGTAGTTAGTGTTCACTGTTTCTATTTCTTGTAAAAAATAGCTTTTCCTAATGTAAAATATACCAAGTTTTAACAGAAATTTACTTTCTATGATAATTCCATGTGCATTAAAAGTTTAACAGACATGTTGAATTAATAATAAATAACCATGGCTACCATTTTTTAAATAAAATAACATTATATGAGAGTTTTCCAACTATGTAATACATATACGTAAAATTTCCAACAAAATTTAAGCTTGATCTATTGAATTTCTTACGACAATTGTATAACTATAATTATTTCTCTTTTTTATTTCTTTCTAGTCAAAACCTGCAGAGCAGATCAATGTTAAGCTTTCATTTATTTAGGTAAAAACAGTCAAATATAATTATTTAATAAACACATGTAAAAAAACAGACCTAAATTACCATAAATTTTAACAATCTTATAAATATAGTCGCAAAAAAACATAAATGGCAGTCGAAATTAAAACTGTATACATACTTAATAACTAATTAAACTATGTTGTTTTTCGAAACAAAAACATAAAAAGAATAAAAAGAAACATGATAAATGGCAGTCGAAATTAAACTATATACTTAATAACTTATTAAACTATGAAACTAATGCAACAACAAATCACCTAATCTTTTCCTGAAAAAAACAAATGTGTCTGAAAATATATCAAGGTCATTCAAAACTTTATTATAATGTAAACAGGACCGTCTGAAAAAGGTATTAGCTTGTAATGGTTTCAATTGTATGGTCACAGGCTCTATCCCTGGCTTTGTTGCTAACCAGAGCTTAGATATATGACTCCAAGGTCGATCGTTTCCTTTCAGAGTTTGCCAAATTATCTAATTTCATTGAAACGTTTCCAACAAATAGGCAATCCTGTCCAATTTTTCGCAGAAACAGAGCTTTCAGCATCTCAAAATTTATTGATATTTAAAAATGCTTCAAAAATTCATCCATTGATGTCTCTGTGATTGTTAAATCGATATTTATAATTGGCATTGAATAGTTCTTACTAGACTTATGTACAATCTTTGACCATAGATGTCGTGAAAAAATATAAAAAAATGGGTGTATACATGTAGGAATAATTAAATAAAAACTAATCGCAAATGAGTTTTTTATTCCAATTTTCATTATGATATTGAGAGAAAAATAAGAAATTGGGCCGCAGTTAAAGTATTACAATGACTTATTATTAACATTAAAGACTTCCTTTTTATATTTTAATAAATTGACTAATATTTGATTTTCGAATTTTAAATGCTTTTTATTATTACGAAATTATGTTACTGTTATACTGATCATTTTATATTCTACATTTTTTATTTAATTTTGTTAGTAGTCATAGTATTATATTATTCTAATGCTAATGTATAGGATACTAGTAAAAAGAGCTCAAAAACCTATATTGACTAATATTTGAATATTTACATACCTATATAATATATCTTCAATATTAATAATAACGAACCATACTTCAAAATTTTATTGTCCTACTAGCATTGGTGAACACAATAATGGGTGAGCTTAAATTAAAATTTAATTATTATGAGTGAATCGTTTAATTGAAAGATTGAAAGGAGAAAAGAACCTTTATAGTGTATTGTTCATCACTATATTATAATTTATTTCATTGTCTTTATAGTGAAATTTTAATAAATAAAACATTGGTACAAACAAAACAAAGCAAGCAGTAGACCATACTCAAACAATATAAACACGCGATATTCAAATTAATATTAGATATAATATTAAACTCCGGTCCACTATAAAAGCCAAGGATTAACCCAGATTTGACACAGCGCAATATATGTATAGTACATAGTTTCAGCAAAACACCTCATCAGACTAGTATCTTGAATCCTTTCATTTAAAATGCTTCTGCACGGTCCGTGAACTGGCAGGCTGGCTGGCAGACATTTATCTAAATCTTACTTTGAGTCGACTCGTCCCCCGGTCAAAGGGTTTGGGCTTTCGTCCAACGAGGACAAATGGACGAAACCGTCCAGACATTTACAATATTATGTGAAATTTGAAGAAAGGGTCCCAGGGCGTGGCGCAGGTGATGGTTTGATAGCAAAGGGTCACCCTGACCAACTTATTCAATGAAACATGACCCTCTCCAACATAAACTAGACCCCTATTCAAACTCGGTAAGCTCGACGTCTACGCATAATTTACCCCGAAGACACCCTTATCTCCGACTAAAATTAGCAAGAAGTTTCTGCTAATAAAGAAGACGACTCCGAGACGTGAATGCGATGCGCGAATATACACATAAGGCGTAAGTGCACAGTGGGTCGTTCGGATAATTCTTATTGATAGTACATACATAGAAAATATCAAAATTTGATGTTCAATAGTTAAGACAAAACTTGATTGAGTTTATTAATGGTCTATATTTAAAACGTAAAGCTCTAAAGATTTAAATAATAAATAGTTGATTTTTAAATATTTTTACCATATAGAAAGTATCAATAGATGAAGTTTTGTGTTCCTAAGAAAATTCAACCTTGAAATTTTGACTGATTTGTATACAGTATCGACCTCATTTCACGTGTAATATTATTTAGTTTTTATTTGTTAAATAGTTGTGATATTATTTAGTTATAGTATCACGAGTAATATTATTTAGTTAGAGTGTCATTTTCGATGTATGTAAGTACACAAATGTGTATCCATTTCTCAATAGATACTATTCAACCGAATCAAATATACATACATACATATTTAAGTATACCACTTATCATTCATTGATAAATTATAATCAATGCTATTTATGCATTTAGTAGTAAAAATACCTTTAAAGAATCTGCAATCATCTTTCATTCCTACACAACTTTCACTTTGAGTTTTGAATTCCCCTCAATGACCTAGTGGAAAACTTACGTCGTATCAAATAAAAAAACATCATCGATTTTAAATAATGTCCTGTGCTTCAACCAATCGATTTATCACCTGTTCAATTGGAGTAACTGAATTAACCAGCAGCGTGGTCTTGAATTGAATTATTTCGTGGTTGATGTCACGGGTTCGATTCCCACTAAGAGTCTCGTTGTTTGCCAGGCTTGGGTTTGTCGAGGTCGATCGTTTCTTATCAGAATTTGCCAATGTTTCTGATTTTCATTGAAACGGTTCCAGTAAAATTGACTTTTCCTTGCCAATTTTCGGTTGCAAACCTCGAGCTATTGTTGTATCTCAGGTTTCGCCAGATTTCTCACCATAGATGTACGTATCTGTGGTTGTTTATCGAATGTAAAAACTCGTATTGTTACACGAAAAATGTTATTAATCGTATTTGTACGTTGTTTGTAATATCTGACTATAGATGTCAGGTATTGTTTCGATTTACATGTGTATGTATGTAATAATTATGTATTTAGATGTCTCGTTAGTTATGAGTTTTCAATGTCTTGTACTAAATTAGCCATAGTGATGACCTGGAGCTAATCTGTAATGTCAGTATTGTAAAAAATAAATAAATAAATAAATTGGGTCGATTATGATTAGTTTTAACGATAGTTCAAAGTTGCCGTTTCGCCAGAAACTTCGCCCATACAAAGCGCTCTACGGTCAAATCAGGCATTAATTATTTAATTAATAATTAGTTTAAAATTAGGCAGGTGGAAGTGGCCTTTTCGGAAAATCGTCATTTTATTCATATTTCTATCATTATTTTGAATACAAAATGTATCCGAAGCTTCCTTAGGTATCGATCTTTAATTTAAACAATAAAAAGCTGAAAAAATATGCGAATTTTATGAAATTTAAGCAGGCCAAAATGACACTATATTATATTTTTACATAGATATACCAGGAAGGCTTGACAGGAAGACCCCAATGCGCCTTCTTGGACAGTTAATTACAAACAATGCACCATTTTATTATTACATAAATCACTGTATTTCCAGAATCTGAAGAACACGATATAACAGTTAATTAATTAATTAATTACATAATTAATCCATTGAGACATCTATGGATCTTAGATTTGTACATCATTTTTAAAAATTGTACACACAATAAAAACAGAAGATTTGTGTCAACAGGAAAGATGATTTTTGCCAATTTTGAGGAACCGTTTCAACAGTGATCAAATAAAATTGGCAAAACCTGATAAGAAACGATCGATTTGGAGTCACAAATATCCCCCAATCTAACCAGTAGTATAGTGGATCGAACCCACTGATCACCCACCGCTATTCATTCAACATAAATCTAAATTGTTGGACAACAGATGCATAGGTCCAAAACAAAGATACGATGTCAAATAGTGTAATTGCATGTCATAAATTAGTTTAATTGCACGCTAGAATCCGTAGCCGGCCCACCGTGCGTCAGCGTGTTAAATGTGTCCCGCGTCTTTGAGACCGGCTAGTACATACTCGTAGTAAGTAGCATTGTCGTTCTTTGTAGATAATGTGGCGGTGTTGGCAATAAATCAGATGCTACAAGACGCCCAGTGTTGAGAAAATACCTGCAGGACAAGACGAGGAGATTCCTGAGGACTGATGATCCTGCCTGTGACTAAGCAAACAGATACAAACACACGCATGTGTATGTACATTGAGAGACATTTCCACAGAGAGAATCACTGGACAAACTCAACATGTGATGGCAAGTCACGATTCTGCAACAATAAATGACGATCGATTTCGATGTATACTACGTACAAACTTTTTACGTAGACATAGCAAGCAGGGGTACTCAAAGAAACGATATTTTTATTTATTTATACATATTTGGGGAAAATAATAGACATATTCGGCAGTCAAGAGATAATGAGACGTGTGAAATAAGAGTGCAGTGCATTTGGACGACAAAAATCAGATAAATTGGAAACAAACTCTGAAAGGAAAAGATCGAGATTGAGTCACAAACCGAGTCTGGCCTACAGCAACCAGTGGGATTTGAACCCGTGACCACCTTGTTTGAAAGCATTATATGTTAACCTCTTGGTCGACGCGTCCGCCACATATCCACTAATATACCCACAAACATACCCACTGTCACGTTCCAATGAAAGATTAAATAATTTTTCTTTTTTTTTAAAACTACATACTTGGTTAACTAACCAAGATTTCTTTATTATTATTATTACGCTACATTTATCTTATTGGTAGAATTTAATCATACTTTACTTCACTATTTAGCTTTGTTCTACTGCTGATGTGTTGACTGCTACTCTCGGAGTCTCGATGGTAATGACTAGTGGCCGGATCCACAGTGCACCGTTTATTGTTCAATTGTTGTAAATGCTATTGTTCAATTGTTGTAAAAGGTTCACCCAACCTTTTTTTTGTACTCTAGCTTTGTAAATAGAGCGTGGAAAAATATTTCTGAAAAAAGCACGGTCTCTATCCGCAGTCTAGTAATGAGTCTCGGAGTCTCGATGGTAATGACTACCACTCCCAGAGTCTCGATGGTGATGACTAGACACCCGACCCAGAAGGTGCCGCGTATTGTTCAAAGGTTGTAAATGCATTGTTAAAGGTTTGCCGAACCTTTTTTACAAATAATTTACAACAATGGAACAATGGATAGCACCGTGACTATCCGGTGTCTAGTGATGACTACCACTCTCGGAGTCTCGATGGCGATGAATACCTTAAATTCTAACAGTAATTAGTTTATATACTCTTCTCTAAAACAATGAAGTGTTGATGTCACGTGTCGTGCAATTTTGGTTAGTCAGTATTCAAGGTGTGCTATAAATCAATGGTGTTACATATTAAATTAGGTGTGCCACAAATCAATGGTGCTAATTATTAAATTAGGTGTGCCACAAATCAATGGTGTGTCTTATCTTTACTGGTTAGTCGACTACATTGATAAGCGAGGTGCATAACACCACAAACATACATACATCGCGTCTATTTATGTATCCATATAACACAATAGCATATTTAGATATTCCACACATTACACGAAGTGATATATAGTACCACTTATCATTCCGAGTCACCGAAACCGTGGTGGAGGAGGAGATGCGGGGATAATATCAACTTTGCACCACTATAGAGGCAAAGTGCCACAAGTTGCACGAGAGCCAGGTTCCAGGGGCGTGGTTGTGCAACCCGATAAATTATATCGGGACATTCAGGGGCTCAATTTTGAGGTGTTGGCACTCGCCGAGGCTGCTCAAGCACGCGACGCGGTTAACCCTGCCGCATTAGCCTAATGCACACATAAATTATTACGAGATGAAGGGCCGCATTTATACTACCCCTCCCCCCAACCCCTCTCCACCTCTTTAGCTTTGGGTCTCTCGAGGGATAATCTCTGTCTGAATGCGCGCGTGTGTGTGTGTGTGTGTGTGTGTGTGTGTGTGTGTGTGTGTTTGTTGTAATTTTGCTGTGTGCAAAATTCGATTTTGCCAATTTTAGCTTCGTGTGGTGGTTGTAGGTAATTAGTCGAAAATGCGTGGCCAATTGTTTGAAATTTGCAGCTTATTAAAATTCAGTACTTACGATACGCTAAATCGCGAGCGTATCCGTGTGATTAATTGGCATGTCATGTACGCGTGTTTTTGATGTTTTTCGTAGATTAAATTGTGTACCTACATATATATAAAAATTCTTGTTTAAAAATTACAAAAATTTTATGGATAATAGTGTATTTTCTGTATTTTATTTTGGTGACGTTTACAGTAGCAAAGTCTAAACTTCGTTTCAAATTAGACGAAAAGTTTTTATAACCTAATTGAACTCAAAATACGCAATTCCCATTCGTCAAATCAACTAACAATAGGATTCGCTTTTTACTTTATCTATGTACGTACATAGTTCCAATAGGATAAACAATTAAACAAACTATACAATTTCAACGAAACAGCTCGAATGTGTCGTTTTGAAAGGAATATCCCATTTACGTTACCATGAACGCCATATTTTTTTCCATATGTTTAAAACTATCAAAAATAAACCCACGTCCCACATCCCACGCTGTGTAATTTCGCCCTTACTCTTGTTCGATTTTCCTTCCACTGTTTTTTTAGATCCTTTAAATACGAGCGTGATAATTCACGAGATAAGTATAATTCTTGTATCAATGTGATGAAAATATAAAAAAAATCATTAAATTTTATAAACTGAAAGCAGGATTTTTCTCGCTTAGAAAAGTAAAAAATGTCAAAAATGACCGCGCGTTTTTGTTCACACCTCTATACGTATCAAGCTGAAAATTTATATTTCTAATTTTTATCTTACTTAGAGTAGATAAAGTTTTGGTTAGAATTAATGAACCGGAAGTAATTTTTTGTTCTCGATATTTATTCATCTTGACTTAACATCTTGATATTTTATTTTTATAATATTTATGATTTTCTAGTGATTTTAGGTAAAAAAAAATTGAACAAAATGCGACAGCCTGAAGTAGAACTTTTACCTTGTGTAAGTTTCTAATGCTCACATAGCCGGTATGTGTGAACGTGTATGTACACATATGTATTTAATTATCGAATTTTGTTTTTAATATTTCTTTTATTCCTCAAATACATAGATAATGTCGTGGATTCGTCCGAATCCGAATTCGAAATTTTTCTCCGTGTTGCCATAACAGCTATAAAATAAATTATACGTATTACGACTTCAGTTTATAAAAATATTATTTACTGTTTTGATCTTAAAACTTTCACTACTGTTTTGAAAACATGTATATGTATTGTAAATAAATTTAAAAATTGGTTAATGTTCTTATTCTTTGGCACGCATCCTTATGGTGTCGCCATAATATAAGATTTCGTAAGCTTTCTTAATATTCTAGAGTTTCTTTATATACAATATAATCTGTTTTGATTTAACACTCCAAGCACTTGCACAGCATCCAATTTAAATAATTATTACAATCCATTAAGAGGTTTAGAGCCGGCGGCAAAAGCACATAAGACCGATTTAATTTATGTAAAAAGTTTTCCTGTACGACGCTAAGCGGCCGAAACTATTTAATATAGAAAAGCGAACCGGCAGTGGAAAAACTAATACTCTTGAAAGATATTCACTCGGAAAAAATCAACATTTTACATACCCACACACATTCAAACGAGAAAAGCGGATAAATATTACAGCAGTTTAGTAGGCAGATACCGCCATGCCATGCTGCGGAGAAACTTTAACTTCGTATTTATGAAAATTAGTCGCTATTTTCTTCCCGGAAAACCAATTTCGAAGTTGCCAAAAAGCTCGAGCGGAAATAAATCAACCGAACCGCAATAAATACCATCTTAAAAAGATATCGCGAACTTCTTACGACGATCGGGCGCAAGTGCGAGAATCTCACGCTAAAGCTCTCTACGCAATGAAAAACGGAATTCGAGCTTTTCCCCTAATATTATAAATAATATATCGAACCGCTAATGTAATTAAATCTAATAGATACCGTTCCCCGAATAACCATATTCGAGCAAAATTAATATAATGCGAAGACTGTTTAAAGCTTTCAATTGATTTTGATTTTTAAATGCTTTTTATTATTACGAAATTATGTTCACAATACATCTTCTATCTATTTTAATAGCTACTAATCTACTGATCATTTTCTATTTTATAATTTTAATTTAATTTTTGTAAGTAATCATAGTATTATATTATTACAATGTTAATGTACAGCATAATAGGAACAAAGAGCTCAAAAACCTATTTACAATTCATATAAATGCTCATAATACATCTAATACGTAATATTAATTAAAGACTGTCAAAGTCGACGATCTAAAGCAGATTGTGTTTAGGTAATCTGTGTGTTTATACCTGAAGGGTATAGACATTTCGTTGTAATCACCGAGACTATTCACAAGTGTGTTAGTATGGTCATTAGTGATTCTGTTATAGAATCTACTGGTTTGTTAGTATTGGATGTAGTGAATGCGTAATTGGATATTGGATAAAAAAATATATAATTTTTAATTACATGCGTCAAGATAAGGCCTTGATGACTCGCTCGTAAAAAAATTGTAAGCTGGCAGTTTTCAGTCAAAGTTGCGGAAATTTTGCAAGTGCTTTCAGCATGAATGGGCCGAGCTTTGACCTATTTTTGAGGGTTCGCTGTGGGTCAGGTGAGCTTTCAGGTGAGCTTTTGTCGCGATCTTTCGTTAAAAAGAGGGGGAGAGCGCCGTCTGCGACGCTAAGCGGCGTCTTCTTCGTCGGCAAATGATAATTTACGACGAAAGACATAAATCAGTGGCGTCACGCGGCGACGCGATTTACGGCGGACGACTTTCGTTCCGTCAGGGCTAACGAGAGCGAGGGTCGCGGCCCAAATATTATAATGCGAAGGGGAGGACTATCTTGCATTTGGGCTTCAATTTAGTCTTGCAAATTAAACTTTTGCTCAAATATTCTTCTGTGGTACTGCGCCTTATACAATACATATAAATATATTATATTTACATATGTACGTACATTAGGCCGGAATACAATGCGAATGCGAATTTTGGATTTTCATTGACGGACCTAGTGGAAAACGTTAAATAGAAAATTTCATTGATTTTAAACAATATCCTGTGCCTCCAATCTTGGGATTAATCTCGACAAAAAGTAGTTTTTACATACCTCTACAAACACTAGTACTCTCACATCTTATATGGACAAACGAATCCAAATAGACGTCGTTTATACGGATTTCTCTAAAGCTTTTGATAAAATCAATCACAACCTTTTACTCAATAAACTTTGGTCCCTCGGAATCCGAGGAAATTTATTTCGTTGGATCTCTTCGTATATACTAAATCGTCACCAAATCATAATTCTCAATGGTTTTAGATCATCACTTAGACATATTCCTTCCGGTGTCCCACAAGGGTCGCATTTAGGTCCCTTATTCTTTTTACTCTATATTAATGATATCTCATACATCTTCAAACATTCCTTTATACTTCTTTACGCTGATGATTTAAAAATTTACAAACCTATATACACCATAGACGATTGTCATAAGATACAAGAAGATCTAGATAGATTCTCTATATATTGTTTAAATAATGATCTTTTTATTAATCTAGAAAAATGCTCTATTTTAAATTTCACTAGAAATAAGTCAATTATTACTAATCAATATCAATTAAATCATTCAATCCTTAACACGTCATCTTCTATTAAGGATCTTGGTGTAATACTCAATAATAAACTAGATTTCTCTGAACATATTTCTTTTATTACCAACAAAGCATTTAAATCTCTTGGATTCCTACTCCGCTCAACAAAACCCTTTAATGATCCTTATGTACTAAAATTACTTTATTTTTCCTTTGTAAGGTCTCACCTTGAATTTGCCTCAATTATCTGGTCACCTTTTTATTTATCCCATATTAATTGTATTGAGAAAGTTCAACTTAAATTTATTAAATCCTTACGCTACCTTTTTCCTACCTATACCCATTCTACTGTTTCCGACATTTTAAAAATCCTTTCTTTTAACAATCTTTCTGTCAGGCGACGACATTCTGATGCTATATTCTTCTTTAAGCTCATAAATGGTTTTCTTGATTGTTCTGATTTACTGAATAAGGTTAATTTCAGAATCCCAGTTCGATACTCGAGACGCGTTGCACTCTTTTCACTTGATCCTTTAATACTAATTCCCAAAAATATTTTTATCTGCAGCGCGTTTATCGTATGTTTAACGGAGAGCTGAATGAGGTTGATCTGTTTGGTATTTCCCTACATCAATTCAGGTCTAACATCAAGAGAATCTTGACCGATTGATTCATTTTTTCTCCTATTCTATTTTTTCAATATTTCCATTATTTTTATACTTTAGTTTAGTTATGTAATGTGCTATTTAATCATATTATAGCTTTCATTATTTTCCTTTTCATTTGTTTATTTTGTATTTACCTTTTTCATTTGTTTTTTATATTTGTAAATTTCAATTTCTTCTTATATTCTATCTTATAACCTTTTCCAAATATTTTAATACTATAGTTTAATTATGCAATGTACTACATATTTTGTCATGCCTTTATTCTTTACTTTTTAATTTGTTTTCCTTATATTTATCTTTTTCATTTTTGTAAAAATCTATTATTGGACTCGGATGTTACATATATTATTTATTTACTTTTTGTTTTTTTTATACCTATCTCTGTACATCCTGTCTGTTGATTTTTCAATTAATAAAATAAAATAAAATAAAATAAAGTACCTCCTTTACGTTTCACATGGCTTTCGTGTTAGTGGTCATTTTTATCTCTTATCCGATCGTTTTCATACTTTGCCATATTGCTCATTTTGGTCATCAATACACGTTAATGTATCGTCTGCCATTATGTTGGAGATAAAATATCGTATACAACGCGTTTTAAAAACGGGGCCCGTAAACCTTCCTGACGTTTAATAAGCGTTCGTCCCGTGTCTGTTCGTCAACCTGTTCGCTTTGATATGGCCATATAAGATTTTAATTGTTTAAACGCCTATAATTCACTCTATATTTTATAAAATTTGCTCTATAGGTTCTCGTTATCTCTAATATTTAAATATTTATAGTTTTAACTCTCATATGTACATATATTTAAATTTCAAATTTGGCGTCTAGCTTCATGTAATGTAATACACGATATATATTGATTTTTGGCCAAATATGTCAAATTTGACATTTCACTGTATATCTCCTCAGTCGGTTTTATCTAAGTATTCAATAAGAAGTTATGTTGTATCTAATTGTTAATATGATTTACAATAAGCTTACATACATTTAGTTTTTAACAATAAGCTTATGTTTCATATTCATTTCTTTTTGAGATTTATTAAGATTTTTTTTATTATTTAAAAAAAATAAACGCTTAATATTCACCCATTGAAGTTTATTTGGGTCGATTATGACAAGTTTTGCCTTAAAATAATATAATAATGTATAATAATATAAAAATAAATAAAAAATATTTTTTACTTTTATATGTACATATACATGTCATCATCATCATCATCATCATCTAATTACCATCCACTGCTGGATGAAGGCCTCTTCAATACGCTTCCACTCATCTCTGTTTTCAACTCAACTCTCTTCCATTTCACTCCACCAATTTTCCTAATTTCGTCTACCCAACGGTCATCCTTTTAACTCTTTTGCATTCCCACGGGTACAATTCTATCACTTATAAGAAGACCAATTTCAGACAAAAGGCATATAATTTATTTAATAACATTAAATTTTAGAGCAACACTAAACCGAACGTTCAGAATATAATATCGACAATATCGTCTACGTTCTGCGAAACGGAGTATTCCCGTAAATTTTACGATGCATTCGAGTAATTTCATCACGATGAAAGCACCTGGCGAAAATTGGTCATATTTTCGCGTTCCCAATCAGCAAGACAAGACACTCGCGAAAAATAAAGCTAAATCGAACTAAAAGAGATCTCGCCCCCCGCCCCCCACAAAAAGAGAGTGTAGAGCGCGCGAGAGTTAAATTTACGACGGTCATATTATTTGTATCTACCTATGCGTGTCTAGAGTTCGGGTGGGCACACGTTCGGAAAATATGCGAGGCACTATGTGCTTATATATGCACACACTCTCACATACCGAAATAGTATAAATAATTTAACGGTTGAATCACTCGGAGCGTGCTTTTGTTCTGCGCCATTTCGTCAGCGTTTAACAAAGGGCAAAAAATAAAATTGGAATGTTTGTGCAGTGCATTTTAGAGAATTTAAAATATTAATTTAAATATTTAAATATGCGGAGCGGCTCAGCTAAGTAATACGTTGACCGAAAAATGAATTCGTAAATTTTCCATATGAATATACATACATACATATTGCATGATGGACCGTACATATCATATATTGAAAATGGGCATATTATATGATTATTGGTCACAAAACGATCGCCCAAAAATCACTAAAATCTCTATAACGGACAATTGGCAGCCGAAAAGTCCATCATACTAAAGATAACTATTGTTGCTTAGGGGTGGTGGAGGATCCAAATAAAAGGCCAAAATCGCTTCACAGCATTTATTTGGGTGAATAAGGAGATCCACGCACTTCCCGTGCTCCGGCCAAAATGCCTTGATATGGCCTAAGTACCTGCTTATAAAAGGCAAGTCGCTCACTGCGTCTTCGATGTCCGGTTACTTCCCTATTGTTTAGGCATGTACCCGGATATACAGTCCTACGGTCCAAGGCACTCAGTCCCACGCTCTCGCGCTCTCAGTTCTGAGAATTCTAGCGGAAAGCGACCGAGTGCCGCTACCGGCCACTTCGGAGGTCTCCATTGTTAGCCGAATGCACTTAAGCCTGGAGATAATCCTCGAAATCAATTATGTAAAACGACGCGCCGTTTGACATAACCACCGTGGCGGTTCCTACGTTACACTATCATAATGTAGCAAATGCTAAAAGGAACCGATGCTATAATTGGTTAATCAGGATTATCTCCAGGCTTAAATGCTGTCGGCTAACAATGGAGACCCCGAATAGACTTAGTGGTCGGTAACGGCATTCGGTCACTTCCCGCTAGTGTTCTCAGAACTGACAGAGCGAAAGCGTGGGACTGCATGCCGAGACCGTGGGACTGCGGTATCTGGTACGTGACTATAACAATAGGTAAACAAACGCGTCGAGGAAGATGCAGTGAGCGACCTGCTCTTTATAAGCAGGTACTTAGGCCATATGAAGGCATTCTGGACGGAGCACTGGCAGTGCGTGGATCTCCTTAATCACCCAATAAATGCTGTGAAGCGACTTTGGCCTTTTATTTGGATCCTCCATCCAACCCTACGCAACAATGTGTATATTAAATGAAAAAATAAAACATTCAAAATAAAAATAAGAAAATAAAATATAAGAGGAAAAAGTAAACATGAAAAAGAAATAACGAAATAGAAGAAAATACAAAAAACGAAAAAATATAACAGTAAAATGATAACTAAAGGAAAACGAAAATATAGAATTTTTTTAATAAAAATCGAAAATATAGTAATTCTTTTAATAGAAAAACGAAAATATAGAAATATTTAAATACAAAAATAATTAAAATATACTATAGGTGAACAAAAAACACAATTTAGGGTCAAACAAAAACACACCCCTCAAAGTACTTTCAACGATTCCAAATATTGTAAGTTAGTAAATTATAGATCGTAAATTAATATAAAAGTGCTTAGAGAAGCAGTAAGACTATGCTGATAAGTATGTAATACTAAGTTTTGTGACCTTGATTTGATAGCGAATAAATTGCCTCTATGATTTCCCTCGTATGTACATACATAAATACGTAGATTTTCTTTGAGAAAAGCGTCCCTGAAAGTTGAGTAAAAGTTTCACACTGAATGAGAAAATATTTACAAGGGAAAAGCGACCTTGAACTATTACTACAATGCTCGAAACTAAATATGTATTCACGATTATACATAATTAATTTGTCTGCATAATGAAAGCAAGAAACTATACTCTCACGAAGAATTCTTCTAAAAGAAAATGGGTGGAGAGCAAATACATTTTAAGTTTGATTGCACAAATATTCAAATACACGATGAAAAAAATACTTTTTTTCACTTCACCCGTACTATTTTGCCCCCCCCCCCCCCGTGCATCGTCACATATGTATGTATGTACATACATACATATTTTCATCTAAAGTGCAATATCTGGTATTCCAAATCTTCTGTAAATATTCACTCTCAAACGATGAAGGCGAGACGGGTAGACATACACCGATAAAAGATTCAGCGCATTTTAGCACACACGTTCAGCTCGAAAGATGGGTCACGTCACCGAACAATCACGTCATTTTTGCAGCACCTATGCGAAAATATTTCCCGCGGATGTATAAAATTGAACCTTTTAGATTTTAAGTGTTTTTCCGTGTGATACAAGAATTATTCCGAACGCTAGTTCCCATATTTCAGTCTAGTGTCACGCGCGGAAGGCTTGGGGGTGGTTTTCTGCGCCGAAAGGACAACATCCCCCCACTCTCCCCGACCGGCTAAAGGGGATAAAGGGGATGGGGATGAGACGCTTTGATTTATTAGGCGAATTTACTTTGCGCGGTCGCAAGGTGAATTCGTTTCCAAACACCCGGTGAGAGAGAGAGTGTCAAACGCCAGGGGTGGCAAACCGCAAGGCATTGGACACTGACGGCTCGCGGACCACAAATTCCTATCCCCCACAGTGTTGAAATATTTGTTTGTCACTTCCTGAGAACCGCACATTGACATTCGCATTCTCGAACGCTTGATATTAAACCGCCTATACTCCCACGGTATGTGTATTAATACATATATACATACATATATATGTATATGTACATATGTGCATGTGTGTATACATATTTTTTTTACATAGATTTATTCTAGATTGCTATAGGTAGCAATTGCCCGCAGAAAATACATGAAATGTTATGGTTTTAATAAATAAGTGTAGAAATGCAATTTGGATAGCAATACTTATGGAAATATCATACGAGTATGTTTATAAATTGCACATGAAAATATTTATTCAATTTTTCTAAAAGGTATTTTGTATACATATGTACATATATATGTATGCACCTACACATGTTTTCAAATTTAAATATATTTAATTTTTACACAGATATATACAAGGAAGGCTCGACAGGAAGACCCCAATGCGCCTTCGAAGCTGAAGAACACGAAATAACAATTAATTAATTAATTAATTACAGAATTAATCCATTGAGACGTCTATGGATTTTAGATTTGTACATAATTTTAACAAATTGTACACACAATAAATACAGAAGATTTGTGACAACAGGAAAGATGATTTTTGCCAATTTTGAGGAAGCGTTTCAACAATGATCGGATAAAATTGGCAAACTCTGATAAGAAACGATCGATTCGGAGTCACAAATACTCCCAAATCTAACCAGCAGTATGGCGGATCGAACCCACTGATCACTTGGTGCTAAATATACACGCTACCATTGAGTCATACTGCTGGCTATGTATATATATGTACATATGTAGGTGCATATCAAAAATGGCCAAAGAAAAAAATTCAATGACATCATTGGTCTATAGGAACTTTTTTTTAAAGATTCAAAATTTGAAAGACTATTAAAAAATATAGTATACTATTGGTTTTACCCGGCTTCGCTCGGTATTAAACATGGAAAAACAATCTAATAATAAACATTAATTTGTATTTTTATTAAAATTATTTGAATCGAAAAAAAAATAATATTCAACGATATCGATATCGTTGTCATAGAAACTTTGATTTGCTATGGATGCTCCCACCCAAACCTTTAAACCTTACATTCAAAGTCTCTTTCGAAATTATATACATATTAGATTATTATTTTGGTTGTATGTTTTAAGTAGCAATTTTCCATTAAATAAATGAATAATACTAATATTTTCAATTACTTGTAAAACGGCATAAATCCTTCAGAATTTGAATGCTTCTAATTAAAATATTTAATTTACATAAATGAATGAATGCCTTTCTTAAATAAAAAATGCCACTTTGACAAAAATGCCAGTGATGACGTATGGATGTGAAACTTGGAGATTGCGCGCCAAGATGCTACATAAAGTCCAATGCACCCAAATAAATGTGGAACGCTATATGCTTGGTATAATGAAGAAAGACAGGAAACAGAATCCGTGGGTGAGAAGTACGAAAGGGTAATGGGTGTAGATAGTCGAAAGACTGAAAAGATTGAAATGGCAATGGGCGGGCCACGTATCGACCTGGAGTCACAAAAGATCTATTTATTTATTTATATATATTTTAGCTATCAAGCTAATTTAAACAAAATTTTAATTTTAATTTAATTTAAACAAAAAATCTGGACAACAAAAACCGGTGGGATTTGAACCCGTGGCCACTTTGTTCAAATCATTATATGTATGCTAACCACAAATATGTTCTGCTGTAAAAATATATCATTATATAAAAATATATAACCTATTTGTGAAGTAAAATATATATGAAGGATAATGAGAGGCTATAATTAAAACTTTATAAGATCTAGCTGAACCCGGCATGCATTGCAATGCCAAAATAAGGCATGCAATTCCCGTTCCCGTTCCCGTACCCGTTCCCGTTCCCGTTGCGTTCCAATCCCGTTCCCGTTTCAAGTGATGGTTGGACCTCAACGCCATGGAGTAACGTCTCTTCAACGCAGTGTCGTCATAAACCAACCTGTTATAGTGGTTACCAACAAACACATTTCCTTGACTACACCATGGCGCTTCATACCTTCGCGTCGGTAAAATCATAATTACTAATATTATTATTGAGAGGTTTTTTCCCGTTTTTTTTTCACAGTAATCTTCCCGGACATGCATACAACAAATCCTGAAAGTTCCATCGTAATCGATTCAGTGGCTTAGGAGCATATACGTACGAGACAGACAGACAAACAGAAATTCAATTATAGGTATATGTATGTATATATAGATAGTGAGAAAACGATAAAGTTATAGGCCTTGTTCATAGTCTCGACAATGTCGCTGCGACAAAGTCCAAGAAGTGTCGCTGTTCATACTAATGTCTAATAGTGTTCATAGTAAGCGCGACAAACTGTCGCGCTTACTATAAAACCTAGTAAACAAATACATTTGTTCGTTCTTTATATAATGCAAGTCTAAACCACCCCACCAATTTGAACCAGAACTTTAAAGAACTTGATATGTACATACATAATTGGGTTCAGATTTTATTTTATTTTGTTACATTTATTCTTTATTTTTATGCATTTCTACATCTATTCTCTGTTGATTTTTCAATAAATAAAATACATACTTCAAATTTTGAAACTTCACCACTAGCCGTTGTCCACAAATTTGATCCCCTTGACACACCAAGTGGTGTACCTGTATAGGCAAAATAAAATAATTTTAATTAAAAATGTAGTTTAAGCATCCTAAACTATGTATGTTTGCTTTGCCTTCTTCGGCATTCGGTTATCAGTGGTTCTCAAGAATTTCTGCATCGAGTCCCCTTTGAGTATGCGCAAGCGCACATTCCCCCCGGCCGAGCGCTCGTATATTTTCATTACGAGGAGTCGCCCAGAAATACTTTTGTTCTCGGTTCGTTATACCCCTTTTTTTTCGTTATATAAAAAATTAGCACATCGGTGCAGTATTAAAATTTACGAACGCTCGCACTCGTAAACGCTGTAGCTTTTTATCATAACTGCTAGCTTTCCAGCCGGATCGTAATTTGTTTCACTTAACGATATTTTACGTTGTAAAGCCTGTGCTTTATTAAACTTTGATTTTCTTCCAAGAAAACCGTGAGTGGAGAGTGAGGAATTTGTGCAAAATTGAATTAACATTTGAAATCTTCCTTATGAATCATTTTTCGCTAAAGATATTTACAATACAAAGTATAAACCAGCAGCATAGAAAGTGGTAACGAGTTCAATTTCACTGATTGCTGATAGGCAGACCTTGGATATGTGACTCCAGGTCAATCGTTTCCTATCAGAGTTGGCCAATTTATCTGATTTGAATTCATTGAAACAGTTTCTAAAAATTGACATCCCTGACATGTCTCTCTCGCAAAATTCGAGAATTAAACAACTCGATTTTTCGCTTATTTATTAAATAAATGCTGCAAATTTGTCCGTACATAGATATCTCTGTCAATTTTGATCGTTGTTTTTATGCTTCTGTACAATGTTTGAACATACATACATATATATCGTGTTTAATATAAAATATATGAGCCGTTATATTTGAAAGTAGCGGAAGTTCAATTTTTAGTTCCAAAAACACTCTTTCTATTTAATATAATTCAGAAATTTCTATCACTTATTTAAATTCGATATGTCCAGAATCTCGGAAAATCAGAATAATCGTATTACAGGCCACCAGTATTTTTAAATTTTGTTAAACGTAAAATTGAAGAAAAAGGACTTTTGCCATTTTCAAATAAAACGGCTTTGTATAAGACGAGTATGCATGATTGAATAAATAAAATGTGTATATACATATATCGTGAAGGTGTAATGTGAAATCATAGATTAAACATATTTCGCAAGATTTTCGACTTTTGTCCCAAATCCGGTATTAGAATCCCAAGTCACAACTTCCGCCACAGATTACCTAAACACAATCTGCTTTAGATCGTCGACTTTAGAGAGTCTTTAATTAATATTATGTATGTATGAGATTTATTATGAGCATTGATACAAATTGTAAATAGGTTTTTGAGCTCTTTTTTCTTTTTATGCTGTACATTAACATTGGAATAATATAATACTATGATTACTAACAAAATTAAATTAAAATTGTAAAATAGAAAATGATCAGTAGATCAGTAGCTATTAAAATATATATAAGATGTATTGTGAACATAATTTAGTAATAATAAAAACCATTTAAAAATCAAAATCATACAGCTTCCGCTAATATGCCCCGTTCACGAATAGACATAGTTCTACGTCGAAATGTAAATCAAGATCGATATCTACTATATTGTATTGTATACCTACTGTGTAGTTGTACTGTCTTAATAAATTAGAGATAACAAAGACCGATCGGAGCGCTTTGGAAATGTAACCTTTAAGAATCGAATGGGAGAAAAAAGAGTGAAATAAACAACAAATTGTTAATTTGGATAGGAATTCCGATCGAAAACGTCCAGTCGGTAGCGATTGCTTGGTAGCCGAGATTTAATAGGAAAAGTGGGGGAGGGAATCGGAGCGGAGCAAATAATAACGGAGGGCTTCGAATGCCAAACCGGCAGACTTATGGGCCAGAGGTGGATGTCGTCCCGGGGAAAATAATGTTGTCAGGTCTCTGGGAAACGAACCCACTGAATATTTGTACCTGAGGTACCTGAGGTGGTGGTGGTGTAATTTATTTCTAAGCCAAACGGAGATTCTGAGGTGAAGAATCCGGGCGGTCGGATTGAATGTTTCTGTTTTTTCTTTGTTTCTTTCGAGGGGGAAATCTGGGACAGTTGATACGTGAAGGTGACACCTAAATTTCCTCACAGCTACTCTCTATTACCGACTTAATATTTCTATTCTCATCTGGTTTGGATTGTATCAATGAGACCTATTTCATATGTACTACATATATAATATACATTTTTTTACATACATATGTATATACCAGGAAGGCCTAACAGGTAAACCCCAATGCGCCTTCCTGGCCAATTACAAACATTGCAGCATTTTTATTACATAAGTCGCTGAATTACGAGACACTGAAAAACTCAACTTGTGCATAAATTTTATTATACATTAATCATACTATATTAGTGGTAACATAGTAGGTAGGATGGTTTTTAACCAATTTAATGGAGGAACCGTTTCAATAATGAAATCAGAAAAAATTGGTAAACTCTGATAGGAAACGATTGACTTGGATCAAAGATATCCAAGTCTGACCAGCAACATTACAGATAATATACTAAGAATAAATCCTTTTCAATCGAGGTCAAATCACGGGATTGAACCCGGCGCCTTGTGGTGCTAGGCAAAAGCACAGCCACCGAAACATGCTACTGGCTGTACATTGGAAGAAAAAATAAAATCATATACATACATACAATGTAAAAACATAAGTATTGATTTTTTTTATTGAAAATTTTTGATATTGTAACGTGGGAAGATGGGAGAGAATATCCACTGTCTAAGTGCATTCGTGGTTGAACAATAGATACCACAGATCAGGCTAATGGGACTCAGTAAGTGCCCGAATAAAGGATAAGCTGGAGTTCTCACAGAACGGGGTGAGTGTGGATAGACCTACGTGCCTAGATAATAGACATGCCAACGGATCGGGGATGCTATGCTGGGCAACTTGTCCTTTATTGGAAGGTACACACGGTAGGTCAAGTATTCTGGAGTGATCGGTGGATCCATGTGGACCAAAGTGACTTTGCCTTTTAATTTGGATCATGAACCCACCCCTACTCAACAATATTATTATAAATTATGCTCACAATATATCTTGGGTTAATTCTGATAGCTACATACTAATCCAGTGATCATTGGCTATTTTACATTTTATTTTTCTTGTTAGAATGTATAGTATTATATTATCTTATTTGAATGTTAATGTATGTATACAGCGTAATAAAAAATAACCTAGAAACCTATTTACAATTCTGAATATGTTGTATGTACAGGTAATACATATATGGGTCTACGTGACGAGACAAAATGTTAAATTACAGAAAACACAAATATCGGAAGACAAAGATCGAAAATCGAAAGATCTTAAGTCGAAAGATCAAAAAAAAAAAGGTGCCTGGTAAACGGTACATACTCACGTAAATAATCACTTAATTTGCGCGAGCAGGATACAACAGGAACAAGAGGAACATGCTTTTCCTCCCGTATTCTGCGCGCGCACATTAATACGGGAGGAAAAGCCTGTTCCTCTTGTTCCTGTTGTATCCTGCTCGCGCAAATTAGTGAGTATGTACGTGAGTATGTACGTGAGTATGTACGTGAGTATGTACGTCAGTATGTACCGTTTACCATGCACCATTTTTTTTGGATCTTTCGACTTAAGATCTTTCGATTTTCGATCTTTACCTTCCGTTATTTGCGTTTTCTGTAATTTAACATTCTGTCTCGTCACGGAGACCGGTAATATATACATATATGTACATTTATAAAACATAAAATTTTAGATCTTTGAAAATTTTAAATAGTTTTAAGTAATTTCAAGTATTTTAATATATGTACATACATAGACAAGCTATTTTATGACAATTTATGCGACTTTTTTCAATCTTAATGAAATTATTAAAGTGGCTATTATTTATCTACATAAAAAGTCATACGATAAACGGCTTACTACTAAATTGCAACAATAATAATTAAATTTAAATATGTTTCAATTCTGAAAAACTCATAATGGTATGATAATGTTTCTAAAACGTAATATTAAAAAAAAGAGCGTAACTAGTGAAAATTTTATTTAAATTATACAGTATTTAAAAAGGATGATAAGCTTTTGAAAATTGTATTATTTGTTTACCCAATGTGTATTTTAAATTTATTTTTTATGCAAAGAGATTGAATCGGCAATGGGTGGCCCACGTGACTGGCAGAATGGACGAAATATAAACAAAATAAGTGCTAGAATGTTACCCGAGAGAATGCTAAAGGGTAAAAGGAATACCGTAGGGAAGATGGGTAGACGAAATTAGGAAAATGTATAGGGTGAGATGGATGAGAGCAAAACAGAGACGAGTGGAAGCGTGTTGGAGAGACCTTCATTCAGAATGGATGGTTAGCGGCTATGGTGAGTGGGATGATGATGATGATACTTATAATAGTTTCAAAATATAAACCGCAATCTGAAACATTCTCGAACGAAACCGGAATTTAAATTAAATCTCAACTAAAAATTCTTACTAAATACAAATAAAATTTTGAATTAAATGCTGTTAATGTACAAACATATGTATGTTTTATATATCCATATAAAAAGGCTCGAACATGATTTATAAGGCTATAAAAATATATAAACGTAAATTATACACAAATTAAAATAATTTAAAAATAAAAAAGTGCCCCAATATCACATTTTAGCACCAAAATTTATACACTTCATTAAAACATCCCAGCGCGGAAACGAAACTCAATAAAAATCCGAATTAAATCCCAACGACAACCGAGGGTATAGCCTACCATAAACCATAAAAAAATCATAGCCAGATATTCACACTGATTGAATTAATTAAACTCAAACAGGCGTCAACAAGTCCCGACTTCCCCATCTGGTCATAAGTTCGACTGTTAACGGTCAGACCGATCCGCGGACAGATCGTATAGATATACACGGGTTATATACATGTATATGTATATGTATTTATATAAACAGTAGGTGCATATAAGGCCCGGTACACACGAGGTATAAGCGATATTTAAACGGGGACGTTTCAATGATGTCGTCGAGCGTAAATAAATAAAGCGCGCGTTATCTCGGCGCGAGCGTTGACGTGAGAAGCGGAACTGATCGAGCGATAAACGCCCTTATTTACATAAGGACATTAGTGTTGGAATCGCTTTCGTGTGCCCTTCGACCAATTAGTCGTCAGGCGGGACAGGTGTTGTCGAAGAGGATTTTCGTTTGTGTGTTTTTTTAACCCTACAAATACGCCAATTTGCATATTTTTGCTCTGTCGAAGTTTATATTAGATTTTACGAAGGGTTAAAGACGTATCATTGAATAAGATAATTCCGAATTCTTTTAATTATTATATAGTCAAATATCCGAGCAAACATTCGGACAATTCTAAACAATAAACATTCGTACAAAGTATCTAAATAATTTCAATACGAAAAGTTGGCCCTCACCACAGTCATCGCCGATGATAATAATTTATAATATTAAACGTCGGCATTACCGGATAGTTTTATTTGATTTATTACACAACCAATACGACCCTTTTCACGAATATTCAGATCAACGTATGATTTTAAATTAGAATGGACCTTATTTGTACATAAACGATAAATAAATATATGCAACCCCGTAAGGCCGTTAATCCTACGAAACTTTTACACGATCCCGTTATTTATGATACTCGTAGGTTTCCGGTAAACCTGAATATTTAACACAAAACTCCCTATCCATATCGACCATCATATGTATTGTATATTATAGTTATGATTTCTTCCACCTTAAAATAATTCCAAAATCATATTAAATATTCCGTTTATGCCTCGATCTCGAAAAGCGGACTCGCGGCAAAAATCGATATGTGTCGTCGCAATTTTTTGCACTTTCGGAATCCGAAATCGATTTATTATGGATTTCGAACTGAAAATTCGCCGCCAAACCAGACGACAAATATAACTTTTCGAGAAATTCGCACAAAAACTTGAACCGTGCGCATTTGGAGTTTTAAGTGTGTCCGTTTCTACAAACCAACGTTCAATAATAACGCATGCTGAATAATTCGTAGTCGAGTCGAATTCCAAGGAAGACTTGGGAAACAATGGCGTTGCGTAAATCGAACGTTGTAATTTAAGTCGGTTATTTGTTTGTTTTTTGGCGTCTAATTTATATTCAATTTCAAAACAAAACCGGTGAAGATAATTATTATTCCGACGTTCGCGAGTAACGCGATACGTTTGACGATCGTCGGTTAAGTTGCCTCGGATTGATGCTATGTATCTATGTATGTATACATATATGTATATTTTTCAACAATTTATGATGAAAAAATGTTTATGAAACGGTATATTAAGCAGTATTGTTCGTCCGGAAAAGCCTGCGGAAAATTTTAATTGAAAAGCTAACGCAACAATAATGGACTCGTTGCGTTAATTGGTCGAACCTTCAGAGCCTGAAATATGCATACGTTGCTTTTTTATTTAATAAAATGTCTACGTTGGATTTTGATGAATATTCTAAATACATTGTTTTATAATGTACTTTTTATAATTTACATTTGAGCCGTTATAATTGGAAAGGGCATAAGTATGTACACTATTCTTCATTTCGAGAAATATCTCGCAAAACATTTAATATAATAATGTTTTGCGTTTAACAATATTTAAAAATGCTGGTGGCTTGTAAAACGTTTATTCTGCTTTTCAAATATTCTAGATATGTATATCAAATTAAAATAAGTAATAAGAATTTGTGAATAAATCCAAAGAAAAATAATATTTTTTGAACTGAAAATTGGACTTTCAAATGTAACAGCTAATCACTTTAAAATATAAAGGCTAATCATTAGAATATTACATATTATAATGCACTATAATATAATATTACATATGTATGTATATGCACTAATATAGAATATTACAAATGTACATATAGTATGTACTTATATGCGAAATCGTATCGCATATTTAGATGTAATATAATTTTATTAATAAATAAAGGATGTAAAGTTTGAAAAAGAGTTTTTTGACAGTACGTACATCCATACATATGTATATGCTGTAATTAAGATAGTATACTGAATTTTTAAATATATATTTGCATAGCAGACAAACTAAAAAACTGTAATCTATTAAAACTGGTATCTTTTTTTGGGTTTCAAATTATTACTATTCATTTTGAATAATTATAAGTATAATACATATCAAAATTTTGCGTAAGATTCATCCGAACTTTTAAATACGAATTATAGTATTAAATTTTATATCTTATAAAATATGCGAATCTGCCGATCAATTGTGGCACATAAATGAGATCCTTTTAATTTTTTTTTAATTAATAAAAAATTATCTTCACTCATCAACTAATTTGAATAATTTAGTTTAATTATATTGAAGAATTGAATATTGAATATTGAATATTGAATATTGAGTCATAAAAAATCGTTACCAATTTTGGGGCGTCGAAGAACTCTTTCCTCGTTAAAATATAAAGATAATCTTGAAAATTTCAGATATACAATAGAACAATAAACATTTATATCTTGAAAAAAATGAGTTTGAATATTTGTAAATTGAATATTTAAAGACTTATTGAGCTTTCAGAATCGCCCGTTTATCTGCCGCTCTTCTCTCATACATATGAATGAACTTTTTGCGATACCACTCGAATTATAACCGTTACACTTTTAATCGGGAATCCGATGCTTTTATTTATAAATCTATATACACACTTGTACATACATATTACATATACCATGGCGATCAAATATAACTGAAATCGTCATTCACGGTTAAGCATCAATGTCACTGTCATATAAAATACAATTCGTGATGCGCCCACCGCCGGCATTTCGAGCATCTCGACCAGAAAGAATACGACGACAACGGAGAATACCTACTTATTTACTAAAAAGAACATAAAAAAAAAACACAAAACAACTCAAATAAAACCAAAAAGAGCCGAAGAAGAAGCAGAAGCGTCGATACGAAACAGGTTTCGGAAGCGAACCACACGAAAGCTTGCACCAGATCCGAGCACCGGATAAGATGATCTCATAAACGCCTCAGATAACAACTCTCGAAGGAAGACTCGCGATCGACGATACAGACAGCCGTTCTCATCTGGCAGTTTCATCTGGACCGGTGGCTGGTCAGATTGGCATCTGGCATGTCACTTCTAAATCGTTGAATTACAATAGGTTCCGTAACAGTATAGTCCTTTTGCCGTTTCGACTTGGTTTAAATTCACGTCAACTAATGGAGCGATTCCGACTTGAGCATTCGAATAACTTGCACGACTAATCTCCTGGATTATCTCCACATTTTATGCTCATTTGTTTTGTGATTAGTTGCTTTTCATCGAACAATGTGTTCTGTGGTGCTTTTTATCGAACGGTTAATTAAAAACTTGCCTATGAGCAACTTTTTATGTTCATGAATAATGCCCGAATAACTAATTGATATTTCAGTACCGATTTTATAGATGTTTTATTTAATCTGATAATCAATTTTGCTAATTTTCTTCGTGGTTATCTTACGTAGTGCGACAAGGTGATTTAATCATTGCTTTAGTAGTATAGTTGATGTTTATTTATTTATTTTTTCTTATCATGCTTCTGATTTTCCGATTAACATACTAGATTAAAATTAGCCCATTAAATACATACATACAAATGCAGGTGAAATATTTAATGCATAACATTTTCATTTTTACATCTTTTTTGTCTCACTGTATTGCTTTCTTTTGTATTTTATTTTGTATGTGTGCCAATTTAAATAAATAAATAGCATAATTATTGCATCCATAATTTTTCATGTGTTTTATATATCTTATACTAATTTCTGTACATTAACATTAGAATAATATAATACTATGATTACTAAACAAAATTAAATTAAAACTGTAAAATAGAAAATGATCAGTTGATCAGTAGCTATTATTAATACTGATCAAATACTGAGTAACTAGTATTGTGAACATAATTTCGTAATAATAAAAAGCATTAAAAAAATATACTAATTTCTTAATAAAATAAGAAACATGATGACATATTTTATGTAATAAATAGATTTTTCGTAATTAAATGATCTGTCATTGATCTTTATTTAAAATATAAAAGCTTTAGCTCCCTGGGCTTCGTTTTAAAATTACATTACTATAAGTAGTAGGAAGTGGAGTAAGCAATCGGTATTTGAAAATGTGAAATTCCTTTTTGACGCATCATCATTTTTGCAACTTCAAAAGCCGACTATGTTTGTACTTCCAATATCCATTACTTATTGCACTATATGTAAGTATTTATGTAGTTCGGAAATAAAACCCATAATCGGAAACTTTGATAGAAGAAACAATTTTTAAAAAATTTGAAAACAAATCGTTTTCATCATACATACAATGTGGGTTAAACAATAACGATTTGTAGTTTTTTATAATGTAAATATTATTTTTTCAGTATTTATATCAATGTTCTTAAATAAGTATACTATTAATAACAATTTATTAATGACTGCTTGAAAATATTTATATAAATTTTAATTAAAAATCAAGAATTGCTAAAAGCGTCTGAACCGTTTCGCAGGCGTAGCTGGGCCGGGCCGCGCGCTTACCAAACGATCTCTCAAATTAAAAACATATTTTTGTTTACCGTTCATTTAACTAATTTTCGTTTTGAACCTGGAACCGACCGTCGTCTTTTCGAGTAATTAACCGAATATAATGTACCGTGAAATTGTTCATCCCGTGCCCCCGAATCTGAGGGCTCGGAAAGTCGTCGAAAAGGGGAAAAACTGAAAATAATCCAAATTCCGAGCGAACCCTCGCCAAGAAGAGCGCCATCAGAAAAACAATAAACACACCAAGTGAAGAGGAAATAATCTCAATTTTCAGATATACACATATATATTTTTTCATAAACACACGTGTGAAAATACAGTCGTTTCCGCGGCGAAAGCTCGAATCGCGCTCATATTTCACGCGGCACGTTTCATTGAACATCAAGCAAAAGGCACCCGGTTAGATTTATGCGTTCGCTCTTTTTCATTTTCGTAAATAAAAACCCATAAAATAAAATAAAAAACGACGCCGAAAGGGAAATATTATAACATACATACATAGGTATAATGCGGGGAGCGGTCGTATTTAAAATAATGTACAAAAAGTGGAAATAAACACACGAGCCGTATACGTATTTGTGGATAGGTACATTGTATTATATGTATGTATATGTAGGTATGTACGTGCACTGGGGAATGTCACCGTGCTGCATTATTATTCAGGTACTGTAGTAGGTCTGGTGGACCTGAAAAAAAGCTCGTCGTCTCATCAGCATATTTCGTTGTATGCCATTTCATGCCGGTCATAACGGACTCGAACTGGAAGAATAATTTTGGCAGACATTCGCGAGAGCGGACGTTCCGCTGAATACATGTGTACCCGGACCAAGTCAATCGACAACCTTTTATTTTGCCAAAGGGAAATTTTTCTAATATAAAATTCATGTATGCTTCAATATGAGTGTATGTTCTTGCGGAAAAATAAATTAAATAAGAAGAAAAATAAATTGAAAAAATTCTGGAACTGCTACACACATACATATACGTAGTACATATATGAAAACTAAAATACATGTAATATATAATTTCGAAAGAGACTTTGCATATATGTATGTATGTATATATGCATATATGTAACCTTGGTTCGTTGGTTCGTAAACAACACATTCGATTCATAGGCGCCGATTCGATTTTTTTTCGATTCAAAAGATTCGAAGGCCCCGGGGGCGAAGGCCTGGGGGACGAAGACCGGGGGGCGAAGGCCTGGGGGGCGAAGTCCCCGGAGGCGAAGTCCCCATGGGCGAAGTCTCGAGGGGCGCCGGGGTGGGGGCGCCGAGGGCGAAGGCACCAGAGGGGCCGCCAGATTCTGGTATATCCATATACATATCTATATATAGTAGTTAGCATGTTAAGCTTCCGCTGCTGGCCAGACCTTGGTTTGTGACTCCAGATCGATCGTTTCTTCTCAATTAGTTTGCCATTTTTTTGATTTTCTTTGAAACGGTTCCTGTAAAAATTGGCATCTCCTTTCCTATCTCTCTTGATAATCTTAAGTTATTCAGCGTAAAATTATTACTATTAAAAGCTGCAAAAAATTCTCCATAGGTTTCACTGAGGATGTTTGTATGAATTCACATTGTGTGTATCAAATGCTTATGTATATTTATTGTATTGTATCTGTATAACTATACTCGTCACTTTGGAGCGATCTGTTAAGCCGAGTGTTTATGTTCTATGAAATAAAATTAAATCTCACACCGCACATTTTCCTAATTTCGTTCACCCATCTTCCTTGCGGTCTTCCTTTTACCCTTTTGCATTCCCCCGGATACCATTCAAGCACTTCTTTTGTCCACCTTTCGTCCATCCTCCTAGCACTTTTTTTGTCCACCTTTAGTCCAATCTTCTAACCACGTGGCCCGCCCATTGCCATTTCAATCTCTTCACTCTATCCACTATGTCCACTACCCTTGTCATACTTCTCACCCACGTGTTCCGCTTTCTGTCTTTCCTCGTTATGCCAAGCATACAGCGTTCCATACTTCTTTGAGTGCATTGGTTTTTATTTAGCATCTTGGCGTTCAGTGTCCAAGTTTCACATCCATACGTCATCACTGGCAAAACACATTGATCAAAGATCTTTTTCTTCTGGCAGAGTGGCATTTTTCATTTAAAAACAGCATTCATCCGTCCAAATACACTCCATCCTAATTTCATACGTCTCTTTATCTCTTCATCTTTACTACCAGACATGTCAATTATTTGACCTAAATATAAATAATTATTTACTACTTCTACTGGTTTATCATCTAATGGGATGCTATCAGGCATGCAATAACTATTGAACATTAGTTTGGTCTTATCTACGGTAATTTTTAATCCTAATTTTCTACTTTCCCTGTCCAGCTGTGTTAGTCTGTTAAATAGGTCAGCTGAATCACGAGCTATTAAAACTATATCGTCTGCGAACCGAAGGTGACTCAAGAAGCGACCGTTGATGCTTACTCCGGCTGTGTCCCATTCCAAGTTCCTGAAAACTCCCTCAAGCACCGCATTGAATAACTTGGGCGAGATAGTATCTCATTATCCTACTCCTTTTCCTATGCTAAATCTATCTGTTCCCGAAAAAGTTTTAACCGAAGCTATGGCATTCTTATATATTGCAGCTAACAGCCCCACATAGGGTTCCGGCACTACGTTAAGTACTGCATTGTGGCTAACTGTATCGAAGACTTATAATCGACGAAACCTAGGCACAATGGGCGTTGATATTCGTTGGCGCGCTCGATTAGTTCGCCAACTACATGGAGGTGGTCCATTGTGCTGAAATTTGCCCTAAACCCTGCCTGTTGTATAGGTTGGTTCTCGTCGAGGATATTCTTCAGCCTTTCTGTAATAACCTTCGTGAAGAGCTTGCAGACCGCTGAAAGTAAACTGATGGGTCGGTATTTCTTGATATCGCTTTTATCACCTTTTTGTGTATAATATCTACATATATGAACTCCCCCCTCTCGAGAGCTGTTCGACTCCTTAACTTACTGGCACATTACTTGGACCTATTCGATGCCAGTTATGTTGAGTTGGTGGAACACATCCTAAATAGCACGATATAAATTTTACAATCTTATTTCTTTGTTTTTATTTTGTGAAAATATTTTTTACTTGATTTTTATTATTTTTTTATGATGTTTTTTTTTATTTATGATTTTTATTATTTTCTTATGTTTTTTTTTATTTATGATTTTTATTATTTTTTTTATGATGTTTTTTTTGTAATTTTTATGATTTTTATTATTTGTATTAAAATCACATTGACGCTTTGGGGCAACCTGTCAAGTCTCTGTGGTATTGATTTTTTAAAATAAAATAAATAAAATAAAATAAATATACATATACATATGTAAAAGCCCTAATATTGAAAAATCTTAAGTTTAACTGGTAAATATTAGCACTCGACATAATGAAGTGGTAAAAGAATTAAAAATTTCTGTGTATAAAGCAAATTGGTATACAATTTGCAGTGTACAAGTTTTTAAATTATAAAATAGGAAAATTAATTGATTATTTATTCCATGCAAAAGGAAATTCTTTAAAAATTATATTTATCCAGATCATACAAGTACGTATTTGAATCATTGATCATTAAATTTTTCGATTTATATCGATCTACTTTAGAATAATTTTGATATTAAAAATTTGGATACTAAATTAGTTAAATTTGCCTCAGAAAATTCATATTTAATTTTAACTTTTTATTCTAAACGACAAGGAGATTTTATTTTCATTTGCAACTAATGAACATTTTAATTTAATTAATCAAACTCGTATTATACGTAGAAAAACGAAAAATTTAAGCTTTGTTAATTAGTTATACATAATATAAACATTATTATTTCTATATAATTAATATTTAATATGTACGGTTAAAAGGTTGTATTTATAGTGACATTTTTGGTCCGTATTTTTATCATTGATCAAAACCAGGTTCGGCTCGAGGGTATATGGTGCCCCTAGACAAAGTGGTTTTCATCCCCCTCCCCCCTCCCCCATAAAATTTTTTAAAAGGCACATTTTGAAGAAAATTATATTAATAAAAAACATGAAATCCTATTTAAAATTTACTCTTCAAAATAGGCACGTTTTATATTCAATATATAATATTAATAAAATAAATTTTGAAAAAGGAACATGTAATTGTGGAACATAGATATTTTAAAAAATAGATAAAATTAAATTTAGAAACTATCTTTTACCCCATTTGATTGGTTAAGATATTTAATTTCATGAAGCATTCCAACCCTGATATACATATACATATGTATATTTCATTTAATGTTTCGGCAGTATTTTATTCAAATACAATTCCATGTAACCACTTGTACCAACGACAGTTTGACAAGTTTTATTCGAGAGTCGTTGATATTTGACTGTCGACTTCCTACGTTCCTCGCAAATTATAATATTATATAGTCATTATTCTTTAAGTAGAAAAATTACGTTAAATATAAAATATTTTATTAGTTCAAAGAAAGCCAATTTTTTTTCAATTTTATAATCAAAATAAAAAGGAAAAATGAGGGCGCCTCTTAGCCATGGTGCCCCTAGGCATGCGCTTATTATGCTGAACCTTTGAACTGGCCACAGTCAAATCACAAAAATTGATAGAATTCAATACCCAATACTAAATAATACATTTTATAATCATTAACTAAACAAAACTTCTATTTTCGATCATATTTTTAATCGGATAAAAAGTTTTAAACTTCCGTGTACAAGCTTACTAACCCAATCAAAATTTCAAGTTATGTACATACATACATCATCAGTAATCTTATGTAAATAGAGTAAATATGTTTTTAAGATATTCCCTATCATACACTATTTATTCTACACAATTAGATTCGATATAATTCGGTTCGTATGAGCCTCCAAAGTATACACACTAAAATACAAAAGATAAGCGACACACTCTTTACTCGCGATAAAACCGAATATAGTCGCATGTTGGTCTCCCCTTATACATGCATACCTTTATGTAACACAAAACTTTAAGAATTTACATAAACACAAGCCACAGTCTAAACTACTGCTATGAACATACGTATATAAACACAACGATGCGATAGTTAAACCTTGCGAAATATGCGAACTCCGAAACTAAAGCGGAACGCGCTCAACTGTCACTTACACCTATTTCGTCGGCTAGGTGCGAACCCTAACTCGGTTTAGCACGTCGCCAACCATCGGCACGCGAAATTTACGACCGTACGTCGGTTGGTGACCGCTGCCTGGGACAATTCAGGCCTTTATTATTAGTGGGCGGGGAGGGGGTGGGGGTTGCGACACGTCCGAAACGGTGTGCAAAATTTTATTGCAAAACGGGGCTTAGCATTGTAATAACACCCTCGCCCACCTCAATGACGCACTATGACGCCTTGCTTAATTCAAAGTTTGCAAAAATGTTTTCAATACTATAATTCTTGTAAAATTATATACAAAAACACTATCACTAATTAGTAATTTGCCTTAGTTTTAACGGTTCAGTGATTACATTGTTCGACAAATGACGACTATTTTATATTGGGTATTTTCTATTGAAACATATTTATTGGGATAGTGTTCTGGCCACATTTTTTTTTTCGTTTGAAATGGTTAATTGGAAGTGTGCTGAATATTAAATCGGTAAAATTTCGAGCTTAAAGCTCGTAATAGTATTTACATATTATATATAAAATAGTATTAACAGTGGAAAAAATCCCAAGTTAAAATATGTACTTTTGACTTTTGATTTAAACTGGACGACTATTTAGAGAGATTTGAAAGCTAAAATGTACTACAAATGAAAGATAAAATACCCGACTATAGATTCCAATATTCATTTTGAACAGGAATTTGACAGATTTTGAGACATTGACGGAACAACACCAAGATATAGAAAAACCGCACGATTAAAAAAAACACATATATATCCGAATCTCGAGCCAATCAACATTTTTTATTACTAGATTCGTGTTCACTGGGCATAGATCTATAAGAAAAGTCATATCACGTCTCTGTACCATTTTTCGTGTCGAACAGTGTAATTTGCCTTAGGTTTATTGGTTCGGTGATTATTGGTCACAAAGCTCTTGCCCAAAACGCACTGAAATCACTATAACGGAACATCTGGCAGCCGAATAGTCCATCATAGTAACGATAGCTATCATACTAACGAGAACTCGAGTGCCAAATATTCCGTATTCGTGATTTTCATGGCAAAAATTGTCTTTTGGGCGATCGCAATGTGACTAATAATTCAATTACCAATTTTACCATAGTGGTCTAACAGATTGCCCCAAATTAACACATGGCTAAACTTACGCATATAAATTTATATTATATTTAAATTATATTGCAATCAAATAGTGGCGACAAATAGAGGAATGCTAGTAAGGAACCATTTGAATAATTAAATCAAATAAATCGTCAAATACGTGACTTATGTACATATATCCATATCCGACTGAAGAAAAGCTTAAAATCATACAACGTATGATTCTTTTCATTCGAGATCGAACCAGGGTAGTAATCCGGAACATTTCAATCGCTAATAGCATACTGAGCTATACTTCTGGCTATAATTAAATTAATTAATTAAATGAGTAATAAAAAACGGAAATGGAACTAATGCTATATTTACAAGCTTTTTGTTATTTATCAGAATATTGTAAGAAATATTATTGCTCACGGCGCTTTTTTTATTCTAAAATTTTAGTGTCTTTAGATTATTTGTTGGATACTTGAAATATTTGAAAAAGTAACCTGTAATTAGAATTCGCTGTAAAACACGCGTGAAGGATAATCTGAAAATTTCAACTATGACAAATATTCAAATATGACAAAAGACAATATCAACTCAACATTACAACTGAAAATCGTAACTAATAATCACAACTAAAGATTGCAAATGAAGATCACCATTGAAAATTGCAACTGAAAACTACAACTGAGGAAACCAACTGTAGATTGCAACAAAATTATTTAAACTTGAAATTCTGATAAAGCTCATATCACTGTTTGAGTCAATAGTACATAAAATACAAAGATATTTGTATAGTCCATTGCAAAATACACCTGATCGCATTGCGTTTAAATTTTTTCCCTTCTTCTTTATTTGTTTTATTACATTTATTTTTATTTTTATTTTATTTTATTAATTGAAAAATCAACAGACAGGATGTACATAGATATGTATTAAAAAAACAAATAGTAAATAAATAATATATGTAACATCCGAATCCAATAATAGATTTTTACAAAAATAAAAAAGATAAATATAAGGAAAACAAATTAAAAAGTAAAGAATAAAGGATAAATTACATGCCTAAATCATATGTGCCGTGACAAGAATTACCACAAAGTGATACATATTTCTATACATATGTAAGTACTAACAATTTTTCAAACATAACATGACATCGAATACATTAGAGACATCTATGGACAATCAACAAAATTTTTATGCACATCTAATTTGCGAGAAATACATTTCGTAGGTAGCATTTTATAAAATTCAACGAGAAGCATATAACTTAGAATTTGCAAAAAACTGACAGGGAGGATACTGATTTGTTGGATCTGTCACAACAAGGAAGCTAGAAAAATCGAAAAATTCTAACAGGAGATGGTCAATCTGTGTTTTAATAACCACAAGATCTCCCTAGCAGCGAATTTGGCTGGGACTTGAACCCACGACCTGTCTACTGGTATGCAATAGCTCGACGATAATACTATACTATGGCTCTTTAAAAGCATCTGTATACAAAATATCAATAAACAAATTTAAAAAATATATTTCCAAGGTTAAAAGCTTAATTTTTTTCCAAGAAATTTATCGGTAATATTCCAAAATAATAATACTCAGAATAAATCATTAGATGTTGAAATTGGCTGGTTTTTTTCTGGCGTAGCATACATATGTACTTCTTAAATTGAATCTTTCACTCAAGTGAACAATCTCATATGAGAAACACATTTTTTATTAATTGAAAATATATTGAAAAATCTGAAAATTCTAGCAAGAGATGTGTTTTTTTAACCATCCCTCACCGAAGTGGGGTATGCAAGTGCCTCAATTTTTACAATTTTCGTAACAAATATGTGGTTTTCAAAGATACACATCCTATATTTCTTGTATTCCTAGAATGAACTACAAGAAATTCATTTTAATAGATTTTGTATGATTTAGAAAAGGGGTACGTCGTAAAAAATACATTTATACATTTCTACGTTCCAAACTATGATTTAAAGGCGGTAGCGATAAGTCATGTTTTTGACTGTTCGCTTGCATATTCTTCTTGATCGATGAATGAATGCGAGAGATAGAGAAAGCTATTGTTTTTGTCGCCTTTAGCAAAACGTGCTAACCTTTTTTTTTTTTTTTTTATCGTCGGAGGTGGGGAATCTTCCAAAGACATCCTCCAGCCCGAACTGGAGGATAGTGTCGGATTTTTACCGACTAAACCCCACCCCCTTGACACCTCTGCTCCCCGGACACATTTTCATGTTTTGCTTCGGGAAAGCAGTTTTGTCTTAGCCATTTATGGCTCTTCCTTCGAGTTCTCAGGTTCTTTCTGCTTCTTCTTTATTTTTCAATATCGTGGAAGCAAATGCTTCAGACCATGCTAACGTGCTAACCTCACCAAACCTAACCTAACCTAACCTAACCATCACCAAAATCAAAGAATTCGACATTGCCAAAATATCCACAAAGCGTGCTTACCTCACCATACCTAACCCAACCTAACCTAACCATCACCGAAATCAGAGAATTCGACATTGCCAAAATATCCACAAAACGTGCTAACCTCACCAAACCTAACCCAACCTAACCTAACCATCACCGAAATCAAAGAATTCGACATTGCCAAAATATCCACAAAACGTTCTTACCCCACCAAACTAAACCCAACCTAACCTTACCATCACCCAAATCAAAGAATTGGTCATTGAAAAAATATACACAAAACTTGCTAACCTTACCAAACCTAACCCAACCAAAGCTAACCATCAACGAAATCAAAGAATTCGACATTCCAAAATAACCACAAAACGTGCTTACCTCACCATACCTAACCCAACCTAACCTAACCATCACCGAAATCAAAGAATTCGACATTGCCAAAATATCCACAAAACGTTCTTACCCCACCAAACCTAACCCAACCTAACCTAACCATCACCGAAATCAAAGAATTCGACATTGCCAAAATATCCACAAAACGTGCTAACCTCACCAAACCTAACCCAACCTAACCTAACCATCACCGAAATCAAAGAATTCGACATTGCCAAAGTATCCACAAAACGTGCTTACCTCACCATACTTAACCCAACCTAACCTTACCATCACCGAAATCAATGAATTCGACATTGCAAAAATATCCACAAAACGTTCTTACCCCACCAAACCTAACCCAACCTAACCTAACCATCACCGAAATCAAAGAATTCGACATTGCCAAAATATCCACAAAACGTTCTTACCCCACCAAACCTAACCCAAACTTACCTTATTATCACCGAAATCAAAGAATTGGACATTGCAAAAATATACACAAAACATGCTAACCTCACCAAACCTAACCCAACCTAACCTAACCATCACCGAAATAAAAGAATTCGACATTGCCAAAATATCCAAAAAACGTGCTTACCTCACCATACTTAACCCAACCTAACCTTACCATCACCGAAATCAATGAATTCGACATTGCAAAAATATACACAAAACGTGCTTACCTCACCAAACCTAAACCAACCAAACCTAACCATCACCGAAATCAAAGAATTCGACATTGCCAAAATATCCACAAAACGTTCTTACCCCAATAAACCTAACCCAACCTAACCTCACCATCACCGAAATCAAAGAATTGGACATTGTAAAAATATACACAAAACGTGCTAACCTTACCAAACCTAACCCAACCTTACCTAACCATCAACGAAATCAAAGAAATCGACATTGCCAAAATGTCCACAAAACGTGCTTTCCTCACCATACCTAACCCAACCTAACCTAACCATCACTGAAATCAAAGAATTCGACATTGCCAAAATATCCACAAAACGTTCTTACCCCACCAAACCTAACCCAACCTAACCTAACCATCACCGAAATAAAAGAATTCGACATTGCCAAAATATCCACAAAACGTGCTAACCTCACCAAACCTAACCCAACCTAACCTAACCATCACTGGAATCAAAGAATTCCACATTGCCAAAATATCCACAAAACGTTCTTACCCCACCAAACATAACCTAACCTAACCTAACCATCACCGAAATCAAAGAATTGGACATTGTAAAAATATACACAAAACTTGCTAACCTTACCAAACCTAACCCAACCTTACCTAACTATCAACGAAATCAAAGAAATCGACATTGCCAAAATGTCCACAAAACGTGCTTACCTCACCATATTTAACCCAACCTAACCTTACCATCACCGAATTCAAAGAATTCGACATTGCCAAAAAAACCACAAAACGTGCTTACCTCACCAAACCTAACCCAACCTAACCTAACCATCACCGAAATCAAAGAATTCGACATTGCCAAAATATCCACAAAACGTGCTAACCCTACCAAACCTAACCCAACCTAAGCTAACCATCACCTAAATCAAAGAATTCGACAATGCCAAAATATCCACAAAACGTGCTTACCTCACCAAACTTAACCCAACCTAATCTTACCATCAGCGAAATCAAAGAATTGGACATTGCAAAAATATACACAAAACATGCTTACCTCACCATACCTAACTCAACCTAACCTAACCATCACCGAAATCAAAGATTTCGACATTGCCAAAATATCCGCAAAACGTGCTTACCTCACCACACCTAACCCAACCTAACCTAACCATCACCGGAATCAAAGAATTCCACATTGCCAAAATATCCACAAAACGTTCTTACCCCACCAAACCTAACCCAACCTAACCTAACCATCACCGAAATCAAAGAATTGGACATTGTAAAAATATACACAAAACATGCTTACCTCACCATACCTAACCCAACCTAACCTAACCATCACCGAAATCAAAGATTTCGACATTGCCAAAATATCCGCAAAACGTGCTTACCTCACCACACCTAACCCAACCTAACCTAACCATCACCGGAATCAAAGAATTCCACATTGCCAAAATATCCACAAAACGTTCTTACCCCACCAAACCTAACCCAACCTAACCTAACCATCACCGAAATCAAAGAATTGGACATTGTAAAAATATACACAAAACGTGCTTCCCTCACCATACCTAACCCAACCTAACCTAACCATCACCGAAATCAAAGAATTCGACATTGCCAAAATATCCACAAAACGTGTTTACCTCACCATACTAAGCCCAACCTAACCTTACCATCACCGAAATCAATGAATTCGACATTGCAAAAATATCCACAAAACGTTCTTACCCCACCAAACCTAACCCAACCTAACCTAACCATCACCGAAATCAAAGAATTCGACATTGCCAAAATATCCACAAAAAGTTCTTACCTCACCAAACCTAAACCAAACTTACCTTATTATCACCGAAATCAAAGAATTGGACATTGCAAAAATATACACAAAACATGCTAACCTCACCAAACCTAACCCAACCTAACCTAACCATCACCGAAATCAAAGAATTCGACATTGCCAAAATATCCACAAAACGTTCTTACCCCAATTAACCTAACCCAACCTAACCTCACCATCACCGAAATCAAAGAATTGGACATTGGAAAAATAAACACAAAACATGCTTACCTCACCAAACTTAACCCAGCCTTATCTTACCCTCAGCGAAATCAAAGAATTGGACATTGCAAAAATATACACAAAACATGCTTACCTCACCATACCTAACCCAACCTAACCTAACCATCACCGAAATCAAAGATTTCGACATTGCCAAAATATCCGCAAAACGTGCTTACCTCACCATACCTAACCCAACCTAACCTAACCATCACCGGAATCAAAGAATTCCACATTGCCAAAATATCCACAAAACGTTCTTACCCCACCAAACCTAACCCAACCTAACCTAAGCATCACCGAAATCAAAAAATTGGACATTGTAAAAATATACACAAAACGTGCTAACCTTACCAAACCTAACCCAACCTTACCTAACCATCAACGAAATCAAAGAAATCGACATTGCCAAAATGTCCACAAAACGTGCTTCCCTCACCATACCTAACCCAACCTAACCTAACCATCACTGAAATCAAAGAATTCGACATTGCCAAAATATCCACAAAACGTTCTTACCCCACCAAACCTAACCCAACCTAACCTAACCATCACCGAAATAAAAGAATTCGACATTGCCAAAATATCCACAAAACGTGCTAACCCTACCAAACCTAACCCAACCTAAGCTAACCATCACCTAAATCAAAGAATTCGACAATGCCAAAATATCCACAAAACGTGCTTACCTCACCAAACTTAACCCAACCTAATCTTACCATCAGCGAAATCAAAGAATTGGACATTGCAAAAATATACACAAAACATGCTTACCTCACCATACCTAACCCAACCTAACCTAACCATCACCGAAATCAAAGATTTCGACATTGCCAAAATATCCGCAAAACGTGCTTACCTCACCATACCTAACCCAACCTAACCTAACCATCACCGGAATCAAAGAATTCCACATTGCCAAAATATCCACAAAACGTTCTTACCCCACCAAACCTAACCCAACCTAACCTAACCATCACCGAAATCAAAGAATTGGACATTGTAAAAATATACACAAAACGTGCTAACCTTACCAAACCTAACCCAACCTTACCTTACCATCACCGAAATCAAAGAATTCGACATTGCCAAAATATCCACAAAACGTTCTTACCCCACCAAACCTAACCCAACCTAACCTAACCATCACCGAAATCAAAGAATTGGACATTGTAAAAATATACACAAAACGTGCTAACCTTACCAAACCTAACCCAACCTTACCTAACCATCAACGAAATCAAAGAAATCGACATTGCCAAAATGTCCACAAAACGTGCTTTCCTCACCATACCTAACCCAACCTAACCTAACCATCACTGAAATCAAAGAATTCGACATTGCCAAAATATCCACAAAACGTTCTTACCCCACCAAACCTAACCCAACCTAACCTAACCATCACCGAAATAAAAGAATTCGACATTGCCAAAATATCCACAAAACGTGCTAACCTCACCAAACCTAACCCAACCTAACCTAACCATCACTGGAATCAAAGAATTCCACATTGCCAAAATATCCACAAAACGTTCTTACCCCACCAAACATAACCTAACCTAACCTAACCATCACCGAAATCAAAGAATTGGACATTGTAAAAATATACACAAAACTTGCTAACCTTACCAAACCTAACCCAACCTTACCTAACCATCAACGAAATCAAAGAAATCGACATTGCCAAAATGTCCACAAAACGTGCTTACCTCACCATATTTAACCCAACCTAACCTTACCATCACCGAAATCAAAGAATTCGACATTGCCAAAAAAACCACAAAACGTGCTTACCTCACCAAACCTAACCCAACCTAACCTAACCATCACCGAAATCAAAGAATTCAACCCTGCCAAAATATCCACAAAACGTTCCTTCCCCAACAAACCTAACCCAACCTAACCTAACCATCACTGAAATCAAAGAAATCGACATTGCCAAAATGTCTACAAAACGTGCTTCCCTCACCATACCTAACCCAACCTAACCTAACCATCACCGAAATCAAAGAATTCGACATTTCCAAAATATCCACAAAACGTTCTTACCCCATCAAACCTAACCCAACCTAACCAAACCATCACAGAAATCAAAAAATTCGACATTGCCAAAATATCCACAAAACGTGTTTACCTCACCATACTAAACCCAACCTAACCTTACCATCACCGAAATCAATGAATTCGACATTGCAAAAATATCCACAAAACGTGCTTACCTCACCAAACCTAAACCAACCTATCCTAACCATCACCGAAATCAAAGAATTGGACATTGGAAAAATAAACACAAAACATGCTTACCTCACCAAACTTAACCCAGCCTAATCTTACCATCAGCGAAATCAAAGAATTGGACATTGCAAAAATATACACAAAACATGCTTACCTCACCATACCTAACCCAACCTAACCTAACCATCACCGAAATCAAAGATTTCGACATTGCCAAAATATCCGCAAAACGTGCTTACCTCACCATACCTAACCCAACCTAACCTAACCATCACCGGAATCAAAGAATTCCACATTGCCAAAATATCCACAAAACGTTCTTACCCCACCAAACCTAACCCAACCTAACCTAACCATCACCGAAATCAAAGAATTGGACATTGTAAAAATATCCACAAAACGTTCTTACCTCACCAAACCTAACCCAACCTAACCTAACCATCACCGAAATCAAAAAATTCGACATTGCCAAAATATCCACAAAACGTGTTTACCTCACCATACTAAACCCAACCTAACCTTACCATCACCGAAATCAATGAATTCGACATTGCAAAAATATCCACAAAACGTTCTTACCCCACCAAACCTAACCCAACCTAACCTAACCATCACCGAAATCAAAGAATTCGACATTGCCAAAATATCCACAAAATGTTCTTACCTCACGAAACCTAACCCAAACTTACCTTATTATCACCGAAATCAAAGAATTGGACATTGCAAAAATATACACAAAACATGCTAACCTCACCAAACCTAACCCAACCTAACCTAACCATCACCGAAATCAAAGAATTCGACATTGCCAAAGTATCCACAAAACGTGCTTACCTCACCATACTTAACCAAACCTAACCTTACCATCACCGAAATCAATGAATTCGACATTGCAAAAATATACACAAAACGTGCTTACCTCACCAAACCTAAACCAACCTAACCTAACCATCACCGAAATCAAAGAATTCGACATTGCCAAAATATCCACAAAACGTTCTTACCCCAATTAACCTAACCCAACCTAACCTCACCATCACCGAAATCAAAGAATTGGACATTGGAAAAATAAACACAAAACATGCTTACCTCACCAAACTTAACCCAGCCTAATCTTACCATCAGCGAAATCAAAGAATTGGACATTGCAAAAATATACACAAAACATGCTTACCTCACCATACCTAACCCAACCTAACCTAACCATCACCGAAATCAAAGATTTCGACATTGCCAAAATATCCGCAAAACGTGCTTACCTCACCATACCTAACCCAACCTAACCTAACCATCACCGGAATCAAAGAATTTCACATTGCCAAAATATCCACAAAACGTTCTTACCCCACCAAACCTAACCCAACCTAACCTCAGCATCACCGAAATCAAAGAATTGGACATTGTAAAAATATACACAAAACGTGCTAACCTTACCAAACCTAACCCAACCTTACCTAACCATCAACGAAATCAAAGAAATCGACATTGCCAAAATGTCCACAAAACGTGCTTTCCTCACCATACCTAACCCAACCTAACCTAACCATCACTGAAATCAAAGAATTCGACATTGCCAAAATATCCACAAAACGTTCTTACCCCACCAAACCTAACCCAACCTAACCTAACCATCACCGAAATAAAAGAATTCGACATTGCCAAAATATCCACAAAACGTGCTAACCTCACCAAACCTAACCCAACCTAACCTAACCATCACTGGAATCAAAGAATTCCACATTGCCAAAATATCCGCAAAACGTTCTTACCCCACCAAACATAACCTAACCTAACCTAACCATCACCGAAATCAAAGAATTGGACATTGTAAAAATATACACAAAACTTGCTAACCTTACCAAACCTAACCCAACCTTACCTAACCATCAACGAAATCAAAGAAATCGACATTGCCAAAATGTCCACAAAACGTGCTTACCTCACCATATTTAACCCAACCTAACCTTACCATCACCGAATTCAAAGAATTCGATATTGCCAAAAAAACCACAAAACGTGCTTACCTCACCAAACCTAACCCAACCTAACCTAACCATCACCGAAATCAAAGAATTCAACCCTGCCAAAATATCCACAAAACGTTCTTACCCCAACAAACCTAACCCAACCTAACCTAACCATCACTGAAATCAAAGAATTGGACATTGTAAAAATATACACAAAACGTGCTAACCTTACCAAACCTAACCCAACCTTACCTAACCATCAACGAAATCAAAGAAATCGACATTGCCAAAATGTCTACAAAACGTGCTTCCCTCACCATACCTAACCCAACCTAACCTAACCATCACCGAAATCAAAGAATTCGACATTTCCAAAATATCCACAAAACGTTCTTACCCCACCAAACCTAACCCAACCTAACCAAACCATCACCGAAATCAAAAAATTCGACATTGCCAAAATATCCACAAAACGTGTTTACCTCACCATACTAAACCCAACCTAACCTTACCATCACCGAAATCAATGAATTCGACAATGCAAAAATATCCACAAAACGTGCTTACCTCACCAAACCTAAACCAACCTAACCTAACCATCACCGAAATCAAAGAATTCGACATTGCCAAAATATCCACAAAACGTTCTTACCCCAATTAACCTAACCCAACCTAACCTCACCATCACCGAAATCAAAGAATTGGACATTGGAAAAATAAACACAAAACATGCTTACCTCACCAAACTTAACCCAGCCTAATCTTACCATCAGCGAAATCAAAGAATTGGACATTGCAAAAATATACACAAAACATGCTTACCTCACCATACCTAACCCAACCTAACCTAACCATCACCGAAATCAAAGATTTCGACATTGCCAAAATATCCGCAAAACGTGCTTACCTCACCATACTTAACCCAACCTAACCTAACCATCACCGGAATCAAAGAATTCCACATTGCCAAAATATCCACAAAACGTTCTTACCCCACGAAACCTAACCCAACCTAACCTAAGCATCACCGAAATCAAAGAATTAGACATTGTAAAAATATACACAAAACGTGCTAACCTTACCAAACCTAACCCAACCTTACCTAACCATCAACGAAATCAAAGAAATCGACATTGCCAAAATGTCCACAAAACGTGATTCCCTCACCATACCTAACCCAACCTAACCTAACCATCACTGAAATCAAAGAATTCGACATTGCCAAAATATCCAAAAAACGTTCTTACCCCACCAAACCTAACCCAACCTAACCTAACCATCACCGAAATAAAAGAATTCGACATTGCCAAAATATCCACAAAACGTGCTTACCCTACCAAACCTAACCCAACCTAAGCTAACCATCACCTAAATCAAAGAATTCGACAATGCCAAAATATCCACAAAACGTGCTTACCTCACCAAACTTAACCCAACCTAATCTTACCATCAGGGAAATCAAAGAATTGGACATTGCAAAAATATACACAAAACATGCTTACCTCACCATACCTAACCCAACCTAACCTAACCATCACCGAAATCAAAGATTTCGACATTGCCAAAATATCCGCAAAACGTGCTTACCTCACCATACCTAACCCAACCTAACCTAACCATCACCGGAATCAAAGAATTCCACATTGCCAAAATATCCACAAAACGTTCTTACCCCACCAAACTTAACCCAACCTAACCTAAGCATCACCGAAATCAAAGAATTGGACATTGTAAAAATATACACAAAACGTGCTCACCTTACCAAACCAAACCCAACCTTACCTAACCATCAACGAAATCAAAGAAATCGACATTGCCAAAATATCCACAAAACGTTCTTACCCCACCAAACCTAACCCAAGCTAACCTAACCATCACCGAAATAAAAGAATTCGACATTGCCAAAATATCCACAAAACGTGCTAACCTCACCAAACCTAACCCAACCTAACCTAACCATCACTGGAATCAAAGAATTCCACATTGCCAAAATATCCACAAAACGTTCTTACCCCACCAAACATAACCTAACCTAACCTAACCATCACCGAAATCAAAGAATTGGACATTGTAAAAATATACACAAAACTTGCTAACCTTACCAAACCTAACCCAACCTTACCTAACCATCAACGAAATCAAAGAAATCGACATTGCCAAAATGTCCACAAAACGTGCTTACCTCACCATATTTAACCCAACCTAACCTTACCATCACCGAAATCAAAGAATTCGACATTGCCAAAAAAACCACAAAACGTGCTTACCTCACCAAACCTAACCCAACCTAACCTAACCATCACCGAAATCAAAGAATTCAACCCTGCCAAAATATCCACAAAACGTTCCTTCCCCAACAAACCTAACCCAACCTAACCTAACCATCACTGAAATCAAAGAAATCGACATTGCCAAAATGTCTACAAAACGTGCTTCCCTCACCATACCTAACCCAACCTAACCTAACCATCACCGAAATCAAAGAATTCGACATTTCCAAAATATCCACAAAACGTTCTTACCCCACCAAACCTAACCCAACCTAACCAAACCATCACCGAAATCAAAAAATTCGACATTGCCAAAATATCCACAAAACGTGTTTACCTCACCATACTAAACCCAACCTAACCTTACCATCACCGAAATCAATGAATTCGACATTGCAAAAATATCCACAAAACGTGCTTACCTCACCAAACCTAAACCAACCTATCCTAACCATCACCGAAATCAAAGAATTGGACATTGGAAAAATAAACACAAAACATGCTTACCTCACCAAACTTAACCCAGCCTAATCTTACCATCAGCGAAATCAAAGAATTGGACATTGCAAAAATATACACAAAACATGCTTACCTCACCATACCTAACCCAACCTAACCTAACCAACACCAAAATCAAAGATTTCGACATTGCCAAAATATCCGCAAAACGTGCTTACCTCACCATACCTAACCCAACCTAACCTAACCATCACCGGAATCAAAGAATTCCACATTGCCAAAATATCCACAAAACGTTCTTACCCCACCAAACCTAACCCAACCTAACCTAACCATCACCGAAATCAAAGAATTGGACATTGTAAAAATATACACAAAACGTGCTAACCTTACCAAACCTAACCCAACCTAACCTTACCATCACCGAAATCAAAGAATTCGACATTGCCAAAATATCCACAAAACGTTCTTACCTCACCAAACCTAACCCAACCTAACCTAACCATCACCGAAATCAAAAAATTCGACATTGCCAAAATATCCACAAAACGTGTTTACCTCACCATACTAAACCCAACCTAACCTTACCATCACCGAAATCAATGAATTCGACATTGCAAAAATATCCACAAAACGTTCTTACCCCACCAAACCTAACCCAACCTAACCTAACCATCACCGAAATCAAAGAATTCGACATTGCCAAAATATCCACAAAACGTTCTTACCCCAATTAACCTAACCCAACCTAACCTCACCATCACCGAAATCAAAGAATTGGACATTGGAAAAATAAACACAAAACATGCTTACCTCACCAAACTTAACCCAGCCTAATCTTACCATCAGCGAAATCAAAGAATTGGACATTGCAAAAATATACACAAAACATGCTTACCTCACCAAACCTAACCCAACCTTACCTAACCATCAACGAAATCAAAGAAATCGACATTGCCAAAATGTCCACAAAACGTGATTCCCTCACCATACCTAACCCAACCTAACCTAACCATCACTGAAATCAAAGAATTCGACATTGCCAAAATATCCACAAAACGTTCTTACCCCACCAAACCTAACCCAACCTAACCTAACCATCACCGAAATAAAAGAATTCGACATTGCCAAAATATCCACAAAACGTGCTTACCCTACCAAACCTAACCCAACCTAAGCTAACCATCACCTAAATCAAAGAATTCGACAATGCCAAAATATCCACAAAACGTGCTTACCTCACCAAACTTAACCCAACCTAATCTTACCATCAGGGAAATCAAAGAATTGGACATTGCAAAAATATACACAAAACATGCTTACCTCACCATACCTAACCCAACCTAACCTAACCATCACCGAAATCAAAGATTTCGACATTGCCAAAATATCCGCAAAACGTGCTTACCTCACCATACCTAACCCAACCTAACCTAACCTTAACCGGAATCAAAGAATTCCACATTGCCAAAATATCCACAAAACGTTCTTACCCCACCAAACTTAACCCAACCTAACCTAAGCATCACCGAAATCAAAGAATTGGACATTGTAAAAATATACACAAAACGTGCTCACCTTACCAAACCTAACCCAACCTTACCTAACCATCAACGAAATCAAAGAAATCGACATTGCCAAAATGTCTACAAAACGTGCTTCCCTCACCATACCTAACCCAACCTAACCTAACCATCATCGAAATCAAAGAATTCGACATTTCCAAAATATCCACAAAACGTTCTTACCCCACCAAACCTAACCCAACCTAACCAAACCATCACCGAAATCAAAAAATTCGACATTGCCAAAATATCCACAAAACGTGTTTACCTCACCATACTAAACCCAACCTAACCTTACCATCACCGAAATCAATGAATTCGACATTGCAAAAATATCCACAAAACGTGCTTACCACACCAAACCTAAACCAACCTAACCTAACCATCACCGAAATCAAAGAATTCGACATTGCCAAAATATCCACAAAACGTTCTTACCCCAATTAACCTAACCCAACCTAACCTCACCATCACCGAAATCAAAGAATTGGACATTGGAAAAATAAACACAAAACATGCTTACCTCACCAAACTTAACCCAGCCTAATCTTACCATCAGCGAAATCAAAGAATTGGACATTGCAAAAATATACACAAAACATGCTTACCTCACCATACCTAACCCAACCTAACCTAACCATCACCGAAATCAAAGATTTCGACATTCCAAAAATATCCGCAAAACGTGCTTTCCTCACCATACCTAGCCCAACCTAACCTAACCATCACCGGAATCAAAGAATGCCACATTGCCAAAATATCCACAAAACGTTCTTACCCCACCAAACCTAACCCAACCTAACCTAACCATCACCGAAATAAAAGAATTCGACATTGCCAAAATATCCACAAAACGTGCTTACCCTACCAAACCTAACCCAACCTAAGCTAACCATCACCTAAATCAAAGAATTCGACAATGCCAAAATATCCACAAAACGTGCTTACCTCACCAAACTTAACCCAACCTAATCTTACCATCAGGGAAATCAAAGAATTGGACATTGCAAAAATATACACAAAACATGCTTACCTCACCATACCTAACCCAACCTAACCTAACCATCACCGAAATCAAAGATTTCGACATTGCCAAAATATCCGCAAAACGTGCTTACCTCACCATACCTAACCCAACCTAACCTAACCTTAACCGGAATCAAAGAATTCCACATTGCCAAAATATCCACAAAACGTTCTTACCCCACCAAACTTAACCCAACCTAACCTAAGCATCACCGAAATCAAAGAATTGGACATTGTAAAAATATACACAAAACGTGCTCACCTTACCAAACCTAACCCAACCTTACCTAACCATCAACGAAATCAAAGAAATCGACATTGCCAAAATGTCTACAAAACGTGCTTCCCTCACCATACCTAACCCAACCTAACCTAACCATCATCGAAATCAAAGAATTCGACATTTCCAAAATATCCACAAAACGTTCTTACCCCACCAAACCTAACCCAACCTAACCAAACCATCACCGAAATCAAAAAATTCGACATTGCCAAAATATCCACAAAACGTGTTTACCTCACCATACTAAACCCAACCTAACCTTACCATCACCGAAATCAATGAATTCGACATTGCAAAAATATCCACAAAACGTGCTTACCACACCAAACCTAAACCAACCTAACCTAACCATCACCGAAATCAAAGAATTCGACATTGCCAAAATATCCACAAAACGTTCTTACCCCAATTAACCTAACCCAACCTAACCTCACCATCACCGAAATCAAAGAATTGGACATTGGAAAAATAAACACAAAACATGCTTACCTCACCAAACTTAACCCAGCCTAATCTTACCATCAGCGAAATCAAAGAATTGGACATTGCAAAAATATACACAAAACATGCTTACCTCACCATACCTAACCCAACCTAACCTAACCATCACCGAAATCAAAGATTTCGACATTCCAAAAATATCCGCAAAACGTGCTTTCCTCACCATACCTAGCCCAACCTAACCTAACCATCACCGGAATCAAAGAATGCCACATTGCCAAAATATCCACAAAACGTTCTTACCCCACCAATCCTAACCCAACCTAACCTAAGCATCACCGAAATCAAAGAATTGGACATTGTAAAAATATACACAAAACGTGCTCACCTTACCAAACCTAACCCAACCTTACCTAACCATCAACGAAATCAAAGAAATCGACATTGCCAAAATGTCCACAAAACGTGCTTCCCTCACCATACCTAACCCAACCTAACCTAACCATCACTGAAATCAAAGAATTCGACATTGCCAAAATATCCACAAAACGTTCTTACCCCACCAAACCTAACCCAACCTAACCTAACCATCACCGAAATAAAAGAATTCGACATTGCCAAAATATCCACAAAACGTTCTTACCCCACCAAACCTAACCCAACCTAACCTAAGCATCACCGAAATCAAAGAATTGGACATTGTAAAAATATACACAAAACGTGCTTCCCTCACCATACCTAACCCAACCTAACCTAACCATCACCGAAATCAAAGAATTCGACATTGCCAAAATATCCACAAAACGTGTTTACCTCACCATACTAAACCCAACCTAACCTAACCATCACCGAAATCAAAGAATTCGACATTGCCAAAATATCCACAGAACGTTCTTACCCCACCAAACCTAACCCAACCTAACCTAACCATCACCGAAATCAAAAAATTCGACATTGCCAAAATATCCACAAAACGTGTTTACCTCACCATACTAAACCCAACCTAACCTTACCATCACCGAAATAAATGAATTCGACATTGCAAAAATATCCACAAAACGTTCTTACCCCACCAAACCTAACCCAACCTAACCTAACCATCACCGAAATCAAAGAATTCGACATTGCCAAAATATCCACAAAACGTTCTTACCTCACCAAACCTAACCCAAACTTACCTTATTATCACCGAAATCAAAGAATTGGACATTGCAAAAATATACACAAAACATGCTTACCTCACCAAACCTAACCCAACCTAACCTAACCATCACCGAAATCGAAGAATTCGACATTGCCAAAATATCCACAAAACGTTCTTACCCCACCAAACCTAACCCAACCTAACCTAACCATCACCGAAATCAAAAAATTCGACATTGCCAAAATATCCACAAAACGTGTTTACCTCACCATACTAAACCCAACCTAACCTTACCATCACCGAAATCAATGAATTCGACATTGCAAAAATATCCACAAAACGTTCTTACCCCACAAAACCTAACCCAACCTAACCTCACCATCACCGAAATCAATGAATTCGACATTGCAAAAATATACACAAAACGTGCTTACCTCACCAAACCTAAACCAACCTAACCTAACCATCACCGAAATCAAAGAATTCGACATTGCCAAAATATCCACAAAACGTTCTTACCCCAATTAACCTAACCCAACCTAACCTCACCATCACCGAAATCAAAGAATTGGACATTGGAAAAATAAACACAAAACATGCTTACCTCACCAAACTTAACCCAGCCTAATCTTACCATCAGCGAAATCAAAGAATTGGACATTGCAAAAAAATACACAAAACATGCTTACCTCACCATACCTAACCCAACCTAACCTAACCATCACCGAAATCAAAGATTTCGACATTGCCAAAATATCCGCAAAACGTGCTTACCTCACCATACCTAACCCAACCTAACCTAACCATCACCGGAATCAAAGAATTTCACATTGCCAAAATATCCACAAAACGTTCTTACCCCACCAAACCTAACCCAACCTAACCTCAGCATCACCGAAATCAAAGAATTGGACATTGTAAAAATATACACAAAACGTGCTAACTTTACCAAACCTAACCCAACCTTACCTAACCATCAACGAAATCAAAGAATTTGACATTGCCAAAATGTCCACAAAACGTGCTTTCCTCACCATACCTAACCCAACCTAACCTAACCATCACCGAAATCAAAGATTTCGACATTCCAAAAATATCCGCAAAACGTGCTTTCCTCACCATACCTAGCCCAACCTAACCTAACCATCACCGGAATCAAAGAATGCCACATTGCCAAAATATCCACAAAACGTTCTTACCCCACCAATCCTAACCCAACCTAACCTAAGCATCACCGAAATCAAAGAATTGGACATTGTAAAAATATACACAAAACGTGCTCACCTTACCAAACCTAACCCAACCTTACCTAACCATCAACGAAATCAAAGAAATCGACATTGCCAAAATGTCCACAAAACGTGCTTCCCTCACCATACCTAACCCAACCTAACCTAACCATCACTGAAATCAAAGAATTCGACATTGCCAAAATATCCACAAAACGTTCTTACCCCACCAAACCTAACCCAACCTAACCTAACCATCACCGAAATAAAAGAATTCGACATTGCCAAAATATCCACAAAACGTTCTTACCCCACCAAACCTAACCCAACCTAACCTAAGCATCACCGAAATCAAAGAATTGGACATTGTAAAAATATACACAAAACGTGCTTCCCTCACCATACCTAACCCAACCTAACCTAACCATCACCGAAATCAAAGAATTCGACATTGCCAAAATATCCACAAAACGTGTTTACCTCACCATACTAAACCCAACCTAACCTTACCATCACCGAAATCAATGAATTCGACATTGCAAAAATATCCACAAAACGTTCTTACCCCACCAAACCTAACCCAACCTAACCTAACCATCAGCGAAATCAAAGAATTCGACATTGCCAAAATATCCACAAAACGTTCTTACCCCAATTAACCTAACCCAACCTAACCTCACCATCACCGAAATCAAAGAATTGGACATTGGAAAAATAAACACAAAACATGCTTACCTCACCAAACTTAACCCAGCCTAATCTTACCATCAGCGAAATCAAAGAATTGGACATTGCAAAAATATACACAAAACATGCTTACCTCACCATACCTAACCCAACCTAACCTAACCATCACCGAAATCAAAGATTTCGACATTGCCAAAATATCCGCAAAATGTGCTTACCTCACCATACCTAACCCAACCTAACCTAACCATCACTGAAATCAAAGAATTCGACATTGCCAAAATATCCACAAAACGTTCTTACCCCACCAAACCTAACCCAACCTAACCTAACCATCACCGAAATAAAAAAATTCGACATTGCCAAAATATCCACAAAACGTGCTAACCCTACCAAACCTAACCCAACCTAAGCTAACCATCAACTAAATCAAAGAATTTGACAATGCCAAAATATCCACAAAACGTGCTTACCTCACCAAACTTAGCCCAACCTAACCTAAGCATCACCGAAATCAAAGAATTGGACATTGTAAAAATATACACAAAACGTGCTAACCTTACCAAACCTAACCCAACCTTACCTAACCATCAACGAAATCAAAGAAATCGACATTGCCAAAATGTCCACAAAACGTGCTTCCCTCACCATACCTAACCCAACCTAACCTAACCATCACTGAAATCAAAGAATTCGACATTGCCAAAATATCCACAAAACGTTCTTACCCCACCAAACCTAACCCAACCTAACCTAACCATCACCGAAATAAAAAAATTCGACATTGCCAAAATATCCACAAAACGTGCTAACCCTACCAAACCTAACCCAACCTAAGCTAACCATCAACTAAATCAAAGAATTTGACAATGCCAAAATATCCACAAAACGTGCTTACCTCACCAAACTTAACCCAACCTAATCTTACCATCACCGAAATCAAAGAATTCGACATTGCCAAAATATCCACAAAACGTTCTTACCCCACCAAACCTAGCCCAACCTAACCTAACCATCACCGAAATCAAAAAATTCGACATTGCCAAAATATCCACAAAACGTGTTTACCTCACCATACTAAACCCAACCTAACCTTACCATCACCGAAATCAATGAATTCGACATTGCAAAAATATCCACAAAACGTTCTTACCCCACCAAACCTAACCCAACTTAACCTAACCATCACCGAAATCAATGAATTCGACATTGCAAAAATATACACAAAACGTGCTTTCCTCACCAAACCTAAACCAACCTAACCTAACCATCACCGAAATCAAAGAATTCGACATTGCCAAAATATCCACAAAACGTTCTTACCCCAATTAACCTAACCCAACCTAACCTCACCATCACCGAAATCAAAGAATTGGACATTGGAAAAATAAACACAAAACATGCTTACCTCACCAAACTTAACCCAGCCTAATCTTACCATCAGCGAAATCAAAGAATTGGACATTGCAAAAATATACACAAAACATGCTTACCTCACCATACCTAACCCAACCTAACCTAACCATCACCGAAATCAAAGATTTCGACATTCCAAAAATATCCGCAAAACGTGCTTTCCTCACCATACCTAGCCCAACCTAACCTAACCATCACCGGAATCAAAGAATGCCACATTGCCAAAATATCCACAAAACGTTCTTACCCCACCAATCCTAACCCAACCTAACCTAAGCATCACCGAAATCAAAGAATTGGACATTGTAAAAATATACACAAAACGTGCTCACCTTACCAAACCTAACCCAACCTTACCTAACCATCAACGAAATCAAAGAAATCGACATTGCCAAAATGTCCACAAAACGTGCTTCCCTCACCATACCTAACCCAACCTAACCTAACCATCACTGAAATCAAAGAATTCGACATTGCCAAAATATCCACAAAACGTTCTTACCCCACCAAACCTAACCCAACCTAACCTAACCATCACCGAAATAAAAGAATTCGACATTGCCAAAATATCCACAAAACGTTCTTACCCCACCAAACCTAACCCAACCTAACCTAAGCATCACCGAAATCAAAGAATTGGACATTGTAAAAATATACACAAAACGTGCTTCCCTCACCATACCTAACCCAACCTAACCTAACCATCACCGAAATCAAAGAATTCGACATTGCCAAAATATCCACAAAACGTGTTTACCTCACCATACTAAACCCAACCTAACCTTACCATCACCGAAATCAATGAATTCGACATTGCAAAAATATCCACAAAACGTTCTTACCCCACCAAACCTAACCCAACCTAACCTAACCATCACCGAAATCAAAGAATTCAACTTTGCCAAAATATCCACAAAACGTTCTTACCCCAACAAACCTAACCCAACCTGACCTAACCATCACTGAAATCAAAGAATTGGACATTGTAAAAATATACACAAAACGTGCAAACCTTACCAAACCTAACCCAACCTTACCTAACCATCAACGAAATCAAAGAAATCGACATTGCCAAAATGTCTACAAAACGTGCTTCCCTCACCATACCTAACCCAACCTAACCTAACCATCACCGAAATCAAAGAATTCGACATTTCCAAAATATCCACAAAACGTTCTTACCCCACCAAACCTAACCCAACCTAACCAAACCATCACCGAAATCAAAAATGTCGACATTGTCAAAATATCCACAAAACGTGTTTACCTCACCATACTAAACCCAACCTAACCTTACCATCACCGAAATCAATGAATTCGACATTGCAAAAATATCCACAAAACGTGCTTTCCTCACCAAACCTAAACCAACCTTACCTAACCATCACCGAAATCAAAGAATTCGACATTGCCAAAATATCCACAAAACGTTCTTACCCCAATTAACCTAACCCAACCTAACCTCACCATCACCGAAATCAAAGAATTGGACATTGGAAAAATAAACACAAAACATGCTTACCTCACCAAACTTAACCCAGCCTAATCTTACCATCAGCGAAATCAAAGAATTGGACATTGCAAAAATATACACAAAACATGCTTACCTCACCATACCTAACCCAACCTAACCTAACCATCACCGAAATCAAAGATTTCGACATTGCCAAAATATCCGCAAAATGTGCTTACCTCACCATACCTAACCCAACCTAACCTAACCATCACTGAAATCAAAGAATTCGACATTGCCAAAATATCCACAAAACGTTCTTACCCCACCAAACCTAACCCAACCTAACCTAACCATCACCGAAATAAAAAAATTCGACATTGCCAAAATATCCACAAAACGTGCTAACCCTACCAAACCTAACCCAACCTAAGCTAACCATCAACTAAATCAAAGAATTTGACAATGCCAAAATATCCACAAAACGTGCTTACCTCACCAAACTTAGCCCAACCTAACCTAAGCATCACCGAAATCAAAGAATTGGACATTGTAAAAATATACACAAAACGTGCTAACCTTACCAAACCTAACCCAACCTTACCTAACCATCAACGAAATCAAAGAAATCGACATTGCCAAAATGTCCACAAAACGTGCTTCCCTCACCATACCTAACCCAACCTAACCTAACCATCACTGAAATCAAAGAATTCGACATTGCCAAAATATCCACAAAACGTTCTTACCCCACCAAACCTAACCCAACCTAACCTAACCATCACCGAAATAAAAAAATTCGACATTGCCAAAATATCCACAAAACGTGCTAACCCTACCAAACCTAACCCAACCTAAGCTAACCATCAACTAAATCAAAGAATTTGACAATGCCAAAATATCCACAAAACGTGCTTACCTCACCAAACTTAACCCAACCTAATCTTACCATCACCGAAATCAAAGAATTCGACATTGCCAAAATATCCACAAAACGTTCTTACCCCACCAAACCTAGCCCAACCTAACCTAACCATCACCGAAATCAAAAAATTCGACATTGCCAAAATATCCACAAAACGTGTTTACCTCACCATACTAAACCCAACCTAACCTTACCATCACCGAAATCAATGAATTCGACATTGCAAAAATATCCACAAAACGTTCTTACCCCACCAAACCTAACCCAACCTAACCTAACCATCACCGAAATCAATGAATTCGACATTGCAAAAATATACACAAAACGTGCTTTCCTCACCAAACCTAAACCAACCTAACCTAACCATCACCGAAATCAAAGAATTCGACATTGCCAAAATATCCACAAAACGTTCTTACCCCAATTAACCTAACCCAACCTAACCTCACCATCACCGAAATCAAAGAATTGGACATTGGAAAAATAAACACAAAACATGCTTACCTCACCAAACTTAACCCAGCCTAATCTTACCATCAGCGAAATCAAAGAATTGGACATTGCAAAAATATACACAAAACATGCTTACCTCACCATACCTAACCCAACCTAACCTAACCATCACCGAAATCAAAGATTTCGACATTGCCAAAATATCCGCAAAATGTGCTTACCTCACCATACCTAACCCAACCTAACCTAACCATCACTGAAATCAAAGAATTCGACATTGCCAAAATATCCACAAAACGTTCTTACCCCACCAAACCTAACCCAACCTAACCTAACCATCACCGAAATAAAAAAATTCGACATTGCCAAAATATCCACAAAACGTGCTAACCCTACCAAACCTAACCCAACCTAAGCTAACCATCAACTAAATCAAAGAATTTGACAATGCCAAAATATCCACAAAACGTGCTTACCTCACCAAACTTAGCCCAACCTAACCTAAGCATCACCGAAATCAAAGAATTGGACATTGTAAAAATATACACAAAACGTGCTAACCTTACCAAACCTAACCCAACCTTACCTAACCATCAACGAAATCAAAGAAATCGACATTGCCAAAATGTCCACAAAACGTGCTTCCCTCACCATACCTAACCCAACCTAACCTAACCATCACTGAAATCAAAGAATTCGACATTGCCAAAATATCCACAAAACGTTCTTACCCCACCAAACCTAACCCAACCTAACCTAACCATCACCGAAATAAAAAAATTCGACATTGCCAAAATATCCACAAAACGTGCTAACCCTACCAAACCTAACCCAACCTAAGCTAACCATCAACTAAATCAAAGAATTTGACAATGCCAAAATATCCACAAAACGTGCTTACCTCACCAAACTTAACCCAACCTAATCTTACCATCAGCGAAATCAAAGAATTGGACATTGCAAAAATATACACAAAACATGCTTACCTCACCATACCTAACCCAACCTAACCTTACCATCACCGAAATCAAAGATTTAGACATTGCCAAAATATCCGCAAAACGTGCTTACCTCACCATACCTAACCCAACCTAACCTAACCATCACCGGAATCAAAGAATTCCACATTGCCAAAATATCCACAAAACGTTCTTACCCCACCAAACCTAACCCAACCTAACCTAACCATCACCGAAATCAAAGAATTGGACATTGTAAAAATATACACAAAACGTGCTTACCTTACCAAACCTAACCCAACCTTACCTAACCATCAACGAAATCAAAGAAATCGACATTGCCAAAATGTCTACAAAACGTGCTTCCCTCACCATACTTAACCTAACCTAACCTAACCATCACCGAAATCAAAGAATTCGACATTGCCAAAATATCCACAGAACGTTCTTACCCCACCAAACCTAACCCAACCTAACCTAACCATCACCGAAATCAAAAAATTCGACATTGCCAAAATATCCACAAAACGTGTTTACCTCACCATACTAAACCCAACCTAACCTTACCATCACCGAAATAAATGAATTCGACATTGCAAAAATATCCACAAAACGTTCTTACCCCACCAAACCTAACCCAACCTAACCTAACCATCACCGAAATCAAAGAATTCGACATTGCCAAAATATCCACAAAACGTTCTTACCTCACCAAACCTAACCCAAACTTACCTTATTATCACCGAAATCAAAGAATTGGACATTGCAAAAATATACACAAAACATGCTTACCTCACCAAACCTAACCCAACCTAACCTAACCATCACCGAAATCAAAGAATTCGACATTGCCAAAATATCCACAAAACGTTCTTACCCCACCAAACCTAACCCAACCTAACCTAACCATCACCGAAATCAAAAAATTCGACATTGCCAAAATATCCACAAAACGTGTTTACCTCACCATACTAAACCCAACCTAACCTTACCATCACCGAAATCAATGAATTCGACATTGCAAAAATATCCACAAAACGTTCTTACCCCACAAAACCTAACCCAACCTAACCTAACCATCACCGAAATCAATGAATTCGACATTGCAAAAATATACACAAAACGTGCTTACCTCACCAAACCTAAACCAACCTAACCTAACCATCACCGAAATCAAAGAATTCGACATTGCCAAAATATCCACAAAACGTTCTTACCCCAATTAACCTAACCCAACCTAACCTCACCATCACCGAAATCAAAGAATTGGACATTGGAAAAATAAACACAAAACATGCTTACCTCACCAAACTTAACCCAGCCTAATCTTACCATCAGCGAAATCAAAGAATTGGACATTGCAAAAATATACACAAAACATGCTTACCTCACCATACCTAACCCAACCTAACCTAACCATCACCGAAATCAAAGATTTCGACATTGCCAAAATATCCGCAAAACGTGCTTACCTCACCATACCTAACCCAACCTAACCTAACCATCACCGGAATCAAAGAATTTCACATTGCCAAAATATCCACAAAACGTTCTTACCCCACCAAACCTAACCCAACCTAACCTCAGCATCACCGAAATCAAAGAATTGGACATTGTAAAAATATACACAAAACGTGCTAACCTTACCAAACCTAACCCAACCTTACCTAACCATCAACGAAATCAAAGAATTTGACATTGCCAAAATGTCCACAAAACGTGCTTTCCTCACCATACCTAACCCAACCTAACCTAACCATCACCGAAATCAAAGATTTCGACATTCCAAAAATATCCGCAAAACGTGCTTTCCTCACCATACCTAGCCCAACCTAACCTAACCATCACCGGAATCAAAGAATGCCACATTGCCAAAATATCCACAAAACGTTCTTACCCCACCAATCCTAACCCAACCTAACCTAAGCATCACCGAAATCAAAGAATTGGACATTGTAAAAATATACACAAAACGTGCTCACCTTACCAAACCTAACCCAACCTTACCTAACCATCAACGAAATCAAAGAAATCGACATTGCCAAAATGTCCACAAAACGTGCTTCCCTCACCATACCTAACCCAACCTAACCTAACCATCACTGAAATCAAAGAATTCGACATTGCCAAAATATCCACAAAACGTTCTTACCCCACCAAACCTAACCCAACCTAACCTAACCATCACCGAAATAAAAGAATTCGACATTGCCAAAATATCCACAAAACGTTCTTACCCCACCAAACCTAACCCAACCTAACCTAAGCATCACCGAAATCAAAGAATTGGACATTGTAAAAATATACACAAAACGTGCTTCCCTCACCATACCTAACCCAACCTAACCTAACCATCACCGAAATCAAAGAATTCGACATTGCCAAAATATCCACAAAACGTGTTTACCTCACCATACTAAACCCAACCTAACCTTACCATCACCGAAATCAATGAATTCGACATTGCAAAAATATCCACAAAACGTTCTTACCCCACCAAACCTAACCCAACCTAACCTAACCATCAGCGAAATCAAAGAATTCGACATTGCCAAAATATCCACAAAACGTTCTTACCCCAATTAACCTAACCCAACCTAACCTCACCATCACCGAAATCAAAGAATTGGACATTGGAAAAATAAACACAAAACATGCTTACCTCACCAAACTTAACCCAGCCTAATCTTACCATCAGCGAAATCAAAGAATTGGACATTGCAAAAATATACACAAAACATGCTTACCTCACCATACCTAACCCAACCTAACCTAACCATCACCGAAATCAAAGATTTCGACATTGCCAAAATATCCGCAAAATGTGCTTACCTCACCATACCTAACCCAACCTAACCTAACCATCACTGAAATCAAAGAATTCGACATTGCCAAAATATCCACAAAACGTTCTTACCCCACCAAACCTAACCCAACCTAACCTAACCATCACCGAAATAAAAAAATTCGACATTGCCAAAATATCCACAAAACGTGCTAACCCTACCAAACCTAACCCAACCTAAGCTAACCATCAACTAAATCAAAGAATTTGACAATGCCAAAATATCCACAAAACGTGCTTACCTCACCAAACTTAGCCCAACCTAACCTAAGCATCACCGAAATCAAAGAATTGGACATTGTAAAAATATACACAAAACGTGCTAACCTTACCAAACCTAACCCAACCTTACCTAACCATCAACGAAATCAAAGAAATCGACATTGCCAAAATGTCCACAAAACGTGCTTCCCTCACCATACCTAACCCAACCTAACCTAACCATCACTGAAATCAAAGAATTCGACATTGCCAAAATATCCACAAAACGTTCTTACCCCACCAAACCTAACCCAACCTAACCTAACCATCACCGAAATAAAAAAATTCGACATTGCCAAAATATCCACAAAACGTGCTAACCCTACCAAACCTAACCCAACCTAAGCTAACCATCAACTAAATCAAAGAATTTGACAATGCCAAAATATCCACAAAACGTGCTTACCTCACCAAACTTAACCCAACCTTATCTTACCATCACCGAAATCAAAGAATTCGACATTGCCAAAATATCCACAAAACGTTCTTACCCCACCAAACCTAGCCCAACCTAACCTAACCATCACCGAAATCAAAAAATTCGACATTGCCAAAATATCCACAAAACGTGTTTACCTCACCATACTAAACCCAACCTAACCTTACCATCACCGAAATCAATGAATTCGACATTGCAAAAATATCCACAAAACGTTCTTACCCCACCAAACCTAACCCAACTTAACCTAACCATCACCGAAATCAATGAATTCGACATTGCAAAAATATACACAAAACGTGCTTTCCTCACCAAACCTAAACCAACCTAACCTAACCATCACCGAAATCAAAGAATTCGACATTGCCAAAATATCCACAAAACGTTCTTACCCCAATTAACCTAACCCAACCTAACCTCACCATCACCGAAATCAAAGAATTGGACATTGGAAAAATAAACACAAAACATGCTTACCTCACCAAACTTAACCCAGCCTAATCTTACCATCAGCGAAATCAAAGAATTGGACATTGCAAAAATATACACAAAACATGCTTACCTCACCATACCTAACCCAACCTAACCTAACCATCACCGAAATCAAAGATTTCGACATTGCCAAAATATCCGCAAAATGTGCTTACCTCACCATACCTAACCCAACCTAACCTAACCATCACTGAAATCAAAGAATTCGACATTGCCAAAATATCCACAAAACGTTCTTACCCCACCAAACCTAACCCAACCTAACCTAACCATCACCGAAATAAAAAAATTCGACATTGCCAAAATATCCACAAAACGTGCTAACCCTACCAAACCTAACCCAACCTAAGCTAACCATCAACTAAATCAAAGAATTTGACAATGCCAAAATATCCACAAAACGTGCTTACCTCACCAAACTTAGCCCAACCTAACCTAAGCATCACCGAAATCAAAGAATTGGACATTGTAAAAATATACACAAAACGTGCTAACCTTACCAAACCTAACCCAACCTTACCTAACCATCAACGAAATCAAAGAAATCGACATTGCCAAAATGTCCACAAAACGTGCTTCCCTCACCATACCTAACCCAACCTAACCTAACCATCACTGAAATCAAAGAATTCGACATTGCCAAAATATCCACAAAACGTTCTTACCCCACCAAACCTAACCCAACCTAACCTAACCATCACCGAAATAAAAAAATTCGACATTGCCAAAATATCCACAAAACGTGCTAACCCTACCAAACCTAACCCAACCTAAGCTAACCATCAACTAAATCAAAGAATTTGACAATGCCAAAATATCCACAAAACGTGCTTACCTCACCAAACTTAACCCAACCTAATCTTACCATCAGCGAAATCAAAGAATTGGACATTGCAAAAATATACACAAAACATGCTTACCTCACCATACCTAACCCAACCTAACCTAACCATCACCGAAATCAAAGATTTCGACATTGCCAAAATATCCGCAAAACGTGCTTACCTCACCATACCTAACCCAACCTAACCTAACCATCACCGGAATCAAAGAATTCCACATTGCCAAAATATCCACAAAACGTTCTTACCCCACCAAACCTAACCCAACCTAACCTAACCATCACCGAAATCAAAGAATTGGACATTGTAAAAATATACACAAAACGTGCTTACCTTACCAAACCTAACCCAACCTTACCTAACCATCAACGAAATCAAAGAAATCGACATTGCCAAAATGTCTACAAAACGTGCTTCCCTCACCATACTTAACCTAACCTAACCTAACCATCACCGAAATCAAAGAATTCGACATTGCCAAAATATCCACAGAACGTTCTTACCCCACCAAACCTAACCCAACCTAACCTAACCATCACCGAAATCAAAAAATTCGACATTGCCAAAATATCCACAAAACGTGTTTACCTCACCATACTAAACCCAACCTAACCTTACCATCACCGAAATAAATGAATTCGACATTGCAAAAATATCCACAAAACGTTCTTACCCCACCAAACCTAACCCAACCTAACCTAACCATCACCGAAATCAAAGAATTCGACATTGCCAAAATATCCACAAAACGTTCTTACCTCACCAAACTTAACCCAAACTTACCTTATTATCACCGAAATCAAAGAATTGGACATTGCAAAAATATACACAAAACATGCTAACCTCACCAAACCTAACCCAACCTAACCTAACCATCACCGAAATCAAAGAATTCGACATTGCCAAAATATCCACAAAACGTTCTTACCCCACCAAACCTAACCCAACCTAACCTAACCATCACCGAAATCAAAAAATTCGACATTGCCAAAATATCCACAAAACGTGTTTACCTCACCATACTAAACCCAACCTAACCTTACCATCACCGAAATCAATGAATTCGACATTGCAAAAATATCCACAAAACGTTCTTACCCCACAAAACCTAACCCAACCTAACCTAACCATCACCGAAATCAATGAATTCGACATTGCAAAAATATACACAAAACGTGCTTACCTCACCAAACCTAAACCAACCTAACCTAACCATCACCGAAATCAAAGAATTCGACATTGCCAAAATATCCACAAAACGTTCTTACCCCAATTAACCTAACCCAACCTAACCTCACCATCACCGAAATCAAAGAATTGGACATTGGAAAAATAAACACAAAACATGCTTACCTCACCAAACTTAACCCAGCCTAATCTTACCATCAGCGAAATCAAAGAATTGGACATTGCAAAAATATACACAAAACATGCTTACCTCACCATACCTAACCCAACCTAACCTAACCATCACCGAAATCAAAGATTTCGACATTGCCAAAATATCCGCAAAACGTGCTTACCTCACCATACCTAACCCAACCTAACCTAACCATCACCGGAATCAAAGAATTTCACATTGCCAAAATATCCACAAAACGTTCTTACCCCACCAAACCTAACCCAACCTAACCTCAGCATCACCGAAATCAAAGAATTGGACATTGTAAAAATATACACAAAACGTGCTAACCTTACCAAACCTAACCCAACCTTACCTAACCATCAACGAAATCAAAGAATTTGACATTGCCAAAATGTCCACAAAACGTGCTTTCCTCACCATAACTAACCCAACCTAACCTAACCATCACTGAAATCAAAGAATTCGACATTGCCAAAATATCCACAAAACGTTCTTACCCCACCAAACCTAACCCAACCTAACCTAACCATCACCGAAATAAAAGAATTCGACATTGCCAAAATATCCACAAAACGTGCTTACCTCACCATACCTAACCCAACCTAACCTAACCATCACCGGAATCAAAGAATTTCACATTGCCAAAATATCCACAAAACGTTCTTACCCCACCAAACCTAACCCAACCTAACCTCAGCATCACCGAAATCAAAGAATTGGACATTGTAAAAATATACGCAAAACGTGCTTACCTTACCAAACCTAACCCAACCTTACCTAACCATCAACGAAATCAAAGAAATCGACATTGCCAAAATGTCCACAAAACGTGCTTTCCTCACCATAACTAACCCAACCTAACCTAACCATCACTGAAATCAAAGAATTCGACATTGCCAAAATATCCACAAAACGTTCTTACCCCACCAAACCTAACCCAACCTAACCTTACCATCACCGAAATAAAAAAATTCGACATTGCCAAAATATCCACAAAACGTGCTAACCCTACCAAACCTAACCCAACCTAAGCTAACCATCAACTAAATCAAAGAATTTGACAATGCCAAAATATCCACAAAACGTGTTTACCTCACCAAACTTAACCCAACCTAATCTTACCATCACCGAAATCAAAGAATTCGACATTGCCAAAATATCCACAAAACGTTCTTACCCCACCAAACCTAGCCCAACCTAACCTAACCATCACCGAAATCAAAAAATTCGACATTGCCAAAATATCCACAAAACGTGTTTACCTCACCATACTAAACCCAACCTAACCTTACCATCACCGAAATCAATGAATTCGACATTGCAAAAATATCCACAAAACGTTCTTACCCCACCAAACCTAACCCAACCTAACCTAACCATCACCGAAATCAATGAATTCGACATTGCAAAAATATACACAAAACGTGCTTTCCTCACCAAACCTAAACCAACCTAACCTAACCATCACCGAAATCAAAGAATTCGACATTGCCAAAATATCCACAAAACGTTCTTACCCCAATTAACCTAACCCAACCTAACCTCACCATCACCGAAATCAAAGAATTGGACATTGGAAAAATAAACACAAAACATGCTTACCTCACCAAACTTAACCCAGCCTAATCTTACCATCAGCGAAATCAAAGAATTGGACATTGCAAAAATATACACAAAACATGCTTACCTCACCATACCTAACCCAACCTAACCTAACCATCACCGAAATCAAAGATTTCGACATTGCCAAAATATCCGCAAAATGTGCTTACCTCACCATACCTAACCCAACCTAACCTAACCATCACTGAAATCAAAGAATTCGACATTGCCAAAATATCCACAAAACGTTCTTACCCCACCAAACCTAACCCAACCTAACCTAACCATCACCGAAATAAAAAAATTCGACATTGCCAAAATATCCACAAAACGTGCTAACCCTACCAAACCTAACCCAACCTAAGCTAACCATCAACTAAATCAAAGAATTTGACAATGCCAAAATATCCACAAAACGTGCTTACCTCACCAAACTTAGCCCAACCTAACCTAAGCATCACCGAAATCAAAGAATTGGAAATTGTAAAAATATACACAAAACGTGCTAACCTTACCAAACCTAACCCAACCTTACCTAACCATCAACGAAATCAAAGAAATCGACATTGCCAAAATGTCCACAAAACGTGCTTCCCTCACCATACCTAACCCAACCTAACCTAACCATCACTGAAATCAAAGAATTCGACATTGCCAAAATATCCACAAAACGTTCTTACCCCACCAAACCTAACCCAACCTAACCTAACCATCACCGAAATAAAAAAATTCGACATTGCCAAAATATCCACAAAACGTGCTAACCCTACCAAACCTAACCCAACCTAAGCTAACCATCAACTAAATCAAAGAATTTGACAATGCCAAAATATCCACAAAACGTGCTTACCTCACCAAACTTAACCCAACCTAATCTTACCATCAGCGAAATCAAAGAATTGGACATTGCAAAAATATACACAAAACATGCTTACCTCACCATACCTAACCCAACCTAACCTAACCATCACCGAAATCAAAGATTTCGACATTGCCAAAATATCCGCAAAACGTGCTTACCTCACCATACCTAACCCAACCTAACCTAACCATCACCGGAATCAAAGAATTCCACATTGCCAAAATATCCACAAAACGTTCTTACCCCACCAAACCTAACCCAACCTAACCTAACCATCACCGAAATCAAAGAATTGGACATTGTAAAAATATACACAAAACGTGCTTACCTTACCAAACCTAACCCAACCTTACCTAACCATCAACGAAATCAAAGAAATCGACATTGCCAAAATGTCTACAAAACGTGCTTCCCTCACCATACTTAACCTAACCTAACCTAACCATCACCGAAATCAAAGAATTCGACATTGCCAAATTATCCACAGAACGTTCTTACCCCACCAAACCTAACCCAACCTAACCTAACCATCACCGAAATCAAAAAATTCGACATTGCCAAAATATCCACAAAACGTGTTTACCTCACCATACTAAACCCAACCTAACCTTACCATCACCGAAATAAATGAATTCGACATTGCAAAAATATCCACAAAACGTTCTTACCCCACCAAACCTAACCCAACCTAACCTAACCATCACCGAAATCAAAGAATTCGACATTGCCAAAATATCCACAAAACGTTCTTACCTCACCAAACCTAACCCAAACTTACCTTATTATCACCGAAATCAAAGAATTGGACATTGCAAAAATATACACAAAACATGCTAACCTCACCAAACCTAACCCAACCTAACCTAACCATCACCGAAATCAAAGAATTCGACATTGCCAAAATATCCACAAAACGTTCTTACCCCACCAAACCTAACCCAACCTAACCTAACCATCACCGAAATCAAAAAATTCGACATTGCCAAAATATCCACAAAACGTGTTTACCTCACCATACTAAACCCAACCTAACCTTACCATCACCGAAATCAATGAATTCGACATTGCAAAAATATCCACAAAACGTTCTTACCCCACCAAACCTAACCCAACCTAACCTAACCATCACCGAAATCAATGAATTCGACATTGCAAAAATATACACAAAACGTGCTTACCTCACCAAACCTAAACCAACCTAACCTAACCATCACCGAAATCAAAGAATTCGACATTGCCAAAATATCCACAAAACGTTCTTACCCCAATTAACCTAACCCAACCTAACCTCACCATCACCGAAATCAAAGAATTGGACATTGGAAAAATAAACACAAAACATGCTTACCTCACCAAACTTAACCCAGCCTAATCTTACCATCAGCGAAATCAAAGAATTGGACATTGCAAAAATATACACAAAACATGCTTACCTCACCATACCTAACCCAACCTAACCTAACCATCACCGAAATCAAAGATTTCGACATTGCCAAAATATCCGCAAAACGTGCTTACCTCACCATACCTAACCCAACCTAACCTAACCATCACCGGAATCAAAGAATTTCACATTGCCAAAATATCCACAAAACGTTCTTACCCCACCAAACCTAACCCAACCTAACCTCAGCATCACCGAAATCAAAGAATTGGACATTGTTAAAATATACACAAAACGTGCTAACCTTACCAAACCTAACCCAACCTTACCTAACCATCAACGAAATCAAAGAATTTGACATTGCCAAAATGTCCACAAAACGTGCTTTCCTCACCATAACTAACCCAACCTAACCTAACCATCACTGAAATCAAAGAATTCGACATTGCCAAAATATCCACAAAACGTTCTTACCCCACCAAACCTAACCCAACCTAACCTAACCATCACCGAAATAAAAGAATTCGACATTGCCAAAATATCCACAAAACGTGCTTACCTCACCATACCTAACCCAACCTAACCTAACCATCACCGGAATCAAAGAATTTCACATTGCCAAAATATCCACAAAACGTTCTTACCCCACCAAACCTTACCCAACCTAACCTCAGCATCACCGAAATCAAAGAATTGGACATTGTAAAAATATACGCAAAACGTGCTAACCTTACCAAACCTAACCCAACCTTACCTAACCATCAACGAAATCAAAGAAATCGACATTGCCAAAATGTCCACAAAACGTGCTTTCCTCACCATAACTAACCCAACCTAACCTAACCATCACTGAAATCAAAGAATTCGACATTGCCAAAATATCCACAAAACGTTCTTACCCCACCAAACCTAACCCAACCTAACCTAACCATCACCGAAATAAAAGAATTCGACATTGCCAAAATATCCACAAAACGTGCTAACCTCACCAAACCTAACCCAACCTAACCTAACCATCACTGGAATCAAAGAATTCCACATTGCCAAAATATCCACAAAACGTTCTTACCCCACCAAACATAACCTAACCTAACCTAACCATCACCGAAATCAAAGAATTGGACATTGTAAAAATATACACAAAACTTGCTAACCTTACCAAACCTAACCCAACCTTACCTAACCATCAACGAAATCAAAGAAATCGACATTGCCAAAATGTCCACAAAACGTGCTTACCTCACCATATTTAACCCAACCTTACCTTACCATCACCGAAATCAAAGAATTCGACATTGCCAAAAAAACCACAAAACGTGCTTACCTCACCAAACCTAACCCAACCTAACCTAACCATCACCGAAATCAAAGAATTCAACCCTGCCAAAATATCCACAAAACGTTCTTACCCCAACAAACCTAACCCAACCTAACCTAACCATCACTGAAATCAAAGAATTGGACATTGTAAAAATATACACAAAACGTGCTTACCTTACCAAACCTAACCCAACCTTACCTAACCATCAACGAAATCAAAGAAATCGACATTGCCAAAATGTCTACAAAACGTGCTTCCCTCACCATACCTAATCCAACCTAACCTAACCATCACCGAAATCAAAGAATTCGACATTTCCAAAATATCCACAAAACGTTCTTACCCCACCAAACCTAACCCAACCTAACCAAACCATCACCGAAATCAAAAAATTCGACATTGCCAAAATATCCACAAAACGTGTTTACCTCACCATACTAAACCCAACCTAACCTTAACATCACCGAAATCAATGAATTCGACATTGCAAAAATATCCACAAAACGTGCTTACCTCACCAAACCTAAACCAACCTAACCTAACCATCACCGAAATCAAAGAATTCGACATTGCCAAAATATCCACAAAACGTTCTTACCCCAATTAACCTAACCCAACCTAACCTCACCATCACCGAAATCAAAGAATTGGACATTGGAAAAATAAACACAAAACATGCTTACCTCACCAAACTTAACCCAGCCTAATCTTACCATCAGCGAAATCAAAGAATTGGACATTGCAAAAATATACACAAAACATGCTTACCTCACCATACCTAACCCAACCTAACCTAACCATCACCGAAATCAAAGATTTCGACATTGCCAAAATATCCGCAAAATGTGCTTACCTCACCATACCTAACCCAACCTAACCTAACCATCACTGAAATCAAAGAATTCGACATTGCCAAAATATCCACAAAACGTTCTTACCCCACCAAACCTAACCCAACCTAACCTAACCATCACCGAAATAAAAAAATTCGACATTGCCAAAATATCCACAAAACGTGCTAACCCTACCAAACCTAACCCAACCTAAGCTAACCATCAACTAAATCAAAGAATTTGACAATGCCAAAATATCCACAAAACGTGCTTACCTCACCAAACTTAGCCCAACCTAACCTAAGCATCACCGAAATCAAAGAATTGGACATTGTAAAAATATACACAAAACGTGCTAACCTTACCAAACCTAACCCAACCTTACCTAACCATCAACGAAATCAAAGAAATCGACATTGCCAAAATGTCCACAAAACGTGCTTCCCTCACCATACCTAACCCAACCTAACCTAACCATCACTGAAATCAAAGAATTCGACATTGCCAAAATATCCACAAAACGTTCTTACCCCACCAAACCTAACCCAACCTAACCTAACCATCACCGAAATAAAAAAATTCGACATTGCCAAAATATCCACAAAACGTGCTAACCCTACCAAACCTAACCCAACCTAAGCTAACCATCAACTAAATCAAAGAATTTGACAATGCCAAAATATCCACAAAACGTGCTTACCTCACCAAACTTAACCCAACCTAATCTTACCATCACCGAAATCAAAGAATTCGACATTGCCAAAATATCCACAAAACGTTCTTACCCCACCAAACCTAGCCCAACCTAACCTAACCATCACCGAAATCAAAAAATTCGACATTGCCAAAATATCCACAAAACGTGTTTACCTCACCATACTAAACCCAACCTAACCTTACCATCACCGAAATCAATGAATTCGACATTGCAAAAATATCCACAAAACGTTCTTACCCCACCAAACCTAACCCAACCTAACCTAACCATCACCGAAATCAATGAATTCGACATTGCAAAAATATACACAAAACGTGCTTTCCTCACCAAACCTAAACCAACCTAACCTAACCATCACCGAAATCAAAGAATTCGACATTGCCAAAATATCCACAAAACGTTCTTACCCCAATTAACCTAACCCAACCTAACCTCACCATTACCGAAATCAAAGAATTGGACATTGGAAAAATAAACACAAAACATGCTTACCTCACCAAACTTAACCCAGCCTAATCTTACCATCAGCGAAATCAAAGAATTGGACATTGCAAAAATATACACAAAACATGCTTACCTCACCATACCTAACCCAACCTAACCTAACCATCACCGAAATCAAAGATTTCGACATTGCCAAAATATCCGCAAAATGTGCTTACCTCACCATACCTAACCCAACCTAACCTAACCATCACTGAAATCAAAGAATTCGACATTGCCAAAATATCCACAAAACGTTCTTACCCCACCAAACCTAACCCAACCTAACCTAACCATCACCGAAATAAAAAAATTCGACATTGCCAAAATATCCACAAAACGTGCTAACCCTACCAAACCTAACCCAACCTAAGCTAACCATCAACTAAATCAAAGAATTTGACAATGCCAAAATATCCACAAAACGTGCTTACCTCACCAAACTTAGCCCAACCTAACCTAAGCATCACCGAAATCAAAGAATTGGACATTGTAAAAATATACACAAAACGTGCTAACCTTACCAAACCTAACCCAACCTTACCTAACCATCAACGAAATCAAAGAAATCGACATTGCCAAAATGTCCACAAAACGTGCTTCCCTCACCATACCTAACCCAACCTAACCTAACCATCACTGAAATCAAAGAATTCGACATTGCCAAAATATCCACAAAACGTTCTTACCCCACCAAACCTAACCCAACCTAACCTAACCATCACCGAAATAAAAAAATTCGACATTGCCAAAATATCCACAAAACGTGCTAACCCTACCAAACCTAACCCAACCTAAGCTAACCATCAACTAAATCAAAGAATTTGACAATGCCAAAATATCCACAAAACGTGCTTACCTCACCAAACTTAACCCAACCTAATCTTACCATCAGCGAAATCAAAGAATTGGACATTGCAAAAATATACACAAAACATGCTTACCTCACCATACCTAACCCAACCTAACCTAACCATCACCGAAATCAAAGATTTCGACATTGCCAAAATATCCGCAAAACGTGCTTACCTCACCATACCTAACCCAACCTAACCTAACCATCACCGGAATCAAAGAATTCCACATTGCCAAAATATCCACAAAACGTTCTTACCCCACCAAACCTAACCCAACCTAACCTAACCATCACCGAAATCAAAGAATTGGACATTGTAAAAATATACACAAAACGTGCTTACCTTACCAAACCTAACCCAACCTTACCTAACCATCAACGAAATCAAAGAAATCGACATTGCCAAAATGTCTACAAAACGTGCTTCCCTCACCATACTTAACCTAACCTAACCTAACCATCACCGAAATCAAAGAATTCGACATTGCCAAAATATCCACAGAACGTTCTTACCCCACCAAACCTAACCCAACCTAACCTAACCATCACCGAAATCAAAAAATTCGACATTGCCAAAATATCCACAAAACGTGTTTACCTCACCATACTAAACCCAACCTAACCTTACCATCACCGAAATAAATGAATTCGACATTGCAAAAATATCCACAAAACGTTCTTACCCCACCAAACCTAACCCAACCTAACCTAACCATCACCGAAATCAAAGAATTCGACATTGCCAAAATATCCACAAAACGTTCTTACCTCACCAAACCTAACCCAAACTTACCTTATTATCACCGAAATCAAAGAATTGGACATTGCAAAAATATACACAAAACATGCTAACCTCACCAAACCTAACCCAACCTAACCTAACCATCACCGAAATCAAAGAATTCGACATTGCCAAAATATCCACAAAACGTTCTTACCCCACCAAACCTAACCCAACCTAACCTAACCATCACCGAAATCAAAAAATTCGACATTGCCAAAATATCCACAAAACGTGTTTACCTCACCATACTAAACCCAACCTAACCTTACCATCACCGAAATCAATGAATTCGACATTGCAAAAATATCCACAAAACGTTCTTACCCCACAAAACCTAACCCAACCTAACCTAACCATCACCGAAATCAATGAATTCGACATTGCAAAAATATACACAAAACGTGCTTACCTCACCAAACCTAAACCAACCTAACCTAACCATCACCGAAATCAAAGAATTCGACATTGCCAAAATATCCACAAAACGTTCTTACCCCAATTAACCTAACCCAACCTAACCTCACCATCACCGAAATCAAAGAATTGGACATTGGAAAAATAAACACAAAACATGCTTACCTCACCAAACTTAACCCAGCCTAATCTTACCATCAGCGAAATCAAAGAATTGGACATTGCAAAAATATACACAAAACATGCTTACCTCACCATACCTAACCCAACCTAACCTAACCATCACCGAAATCAAAGATTTCGACATTGCCAAAATATCCGCAAAACGTGCTTACCTCACCATACCTAACCCAACCTAACCTAACCATCACCGGAATCAAAGAATTTCACATTGCCAAAATATCCACAAAACGTTCTTACCCCACCAAACCTAACCCAACCTAACCTCAGCATCACCGAAATCAAAGAATTGGACATTGTAAAAATATACACAAAACGTGCTAACCTTACCAAACCTAACCCAACCTTACCTAACCATCAACGAAATCAAAGAATTTGACATTGCCAAAATGTCCACAAAACGTGCTTTCCTCACCATACCTAACCCAACCTAACCTAACCATCACCGAAATCAAAGATTTCGACATTCCAAAAATATCCGCAAAACGTGCTTTCCTCACCATACCTAGCCCAACCTAACCTAACCATCACCGGAATCAAAGAATGCCACATTGCCAAAATATCCACAAAACGTTCTTACCCCACCAATCCTAACCCAACCTAACCTAAGCATCACCGAAATCAAAGAATTGGACATTGTAAAAATATACACAAAACGTGCTCACCTTACCAAACCTAACCCAACCTTACCTAACCATCAACGAAATCAAAGAAATCGACATTGCCAAAATGTCCACAAAACGTGCTTCCCTCACCATACCTAACCCAACCTAACCTAACCATCACTGAAATCAAAGAATTCGACATTGCCAAAATATCCACAAAACGTTCTTACCCCACCAAACCTAACCCAACCTAACCTAACCATCACCGAAATAAAAGAATTCGACATTGCCAAAATATCCACAAAACGTTCTTACCCCACCAAACCTAACCCAACCTAACCTAAGCATCACCGAAATCAAAGAATTGGACATTGTAAAAATATACACAAAACGTGCTTCCCTCACCATACCTAACCCAACCTAACCTAACCATCACCGAAATCAAAGAATTCGACATTGCCAAAATATCCACAAAACGTGTTTACCTCACCATACTAAACCCAACCTAACCTTACCATCACCGAAATCAATGAATTCGACATTGCAAAAATATCCACAAAACGTTCTTACCCCACCAAACCTAACCCAACCTAACCTAACCATCACCGAAATCAAAGAATTCAACTTTGCCAAAATATCCACAAAACGTTCTTACCCCAACAAACCTAACCCAACCTGACCTAACCATCACTGAAATCAAAGAATTGGACATTGTAAAAATATACACAAAACGTGCAAACCTTACCAAACCTAACCCAACCTTACCTAACCATCAACGAAATCAAAGAAATCGACATTGCCAAAATGTCTACAAAACGTGCTTCCCTCACCATACCTAACCCAACCTAACCTAACCATCACCGAAATCAAAGAATTCGACATTTCCAAAATATCCACAAAACGTTCTTACCCCACCAAACCTAACCCAACCTAACCAAACCATCACCGAAATCAAAAAATTCGACATTGTCAAAATATCCACAAAACGTGTTTACCTCACCATACTAAACCCAACCTAACCTTACCATCACCGAAATCAATGAATTCGACATTGCAAAAATATCCACAAAACGTGCTTTCCTCACCAAACCTAAACCAACCTAACCTAACCATCAGCGAAATCAAAGAATTCGACATTGCCAAAATATCCACAAAACGTTCTTACCCCAATTAACCTAACCCAACCTAACCTCACCATCACCGAAATCAAAGAATTGGACATTGGAAAAATAAACACAAAACATGCTTACCTCACCAAACTTAACCCAGCCTAATCTTACCATCAGCGAAATCAAAGAATTGGACATTTCAAAAATATACACAAAACATGCTTACCTCACCATACCTAACCCAACCTAACCTAACCATCACCGAAATCAAAGATTTCGACATTGCCAAAATATCCGCAAAATGTGCTTACCTCACCATACCTAACCCAACCTAACCTAACCATCACTGAAATCAAAGAATTCGACATTGCCAAAATATCCACAAAACGTTCTTACCCCACCAAACCTAACCCAACCTAACCTAACCATCACCGAAATAAAAAAATTCGACATTGCCAAAATATCCACAAAACGTGCTAACCCTACCAAACCTAACCCAACCTAAGCTAACCATCAACTAAATCAAAGAATTTGACAATGCCAAAATATCCACAAAACGTGCTTACCTCACCAAACTTAGCCCAACCTAACCTAAGCATCACCGAAATCAAAGAATTGGACATTGTAAAAATATACACAAAACGTGCTAACCTTACCAAACCTAACCCAACCTTACCTAACCATCAACGAAATCAAAGAAATCGACATTGCCAAAATGTCCACAAAACGTGCTTCCCTCACCATACCTAACCCAACCTAACCTAACCATCACTGAAATCAAAGAATTCGACATTGCCAAAATATCCACAAAACGTTCTTACCCCACCAAACCTAACCCAACCTAACCTAACCATCACCGAAATAAAAAAATTCGACATTGCCAAAATATCCACAAAACGTGCTAACCCTACCAAACCTAACCCAACCTAAGCTAACCATCAACTAAATCAAAGAATTTGACAATGCCAAAATATCCACAAAACGTGCTTACCTCACCAAACTTAACCCAACCTAATCTTACCATCACCGAAATCAAAGAATTCGACATTGCCAAAATATCCACAAAACGTTCTTACCCCACCAAACCTAGCCCAACCTAACCTAACCATCACCGAAATCAAAAAATTCGACATTGCCAAAATATCCACAAAACGTGTTTACCTCACCATACTAAACCCAACCTAACCTTACCATCACCGAAATCAATGAATTCGACATTGCAAAAATATCCACAAAACGTTCTTACCCCACCAAACCTAACCCAACCTAACCTAACCATCACCGAAATCAATGAATTCGACATTGCAAAAATATACACAAAACGTGCTTTCCTCACCAAACCTAAACCAACCTAACCTAACCATCACCGAAATCAAAGAAATCGACATTGCCAAAATATCCACAAAACGTTCTTACCCCAATTAACCTAACCCAACCTAACCTCACCATCACCGAAATCAAAAAATTGGACATTGGAAAAATAAACACAAAACATGCTTACCTCACCAAACTTAACCCAGCCTAATCTTACCATCAGCGAAATCAAAGAATTGGACATTGCAAAAATATACACAAAACATGCTTACCTCACCATACCTAACCCAACCTAACCTAACCATCACCGAAATCAAAGATTTCGACATTGCCAAAATATCCGCAAAATGTGCTTACCTCACCATACCTAACCCAACCTAACCTAACCATCACTGAAATCAAAGAATTCGACATTGCCAAAATATCCACAAAACGTTCTTACCCCACCAAACCTAACCCAACCTAACCTAACCATCACCGAAATAAAAAAATTCGACATTGCCAAAATATCCACAAAACGTGCTAACCCTACCAAACCTAACCCAACCTAAGCTAACCATCAACTAAATCAAAGAATTTGACAATGCCAAAATATCCACAAAACGTGCTTACCTCACCAAACTTAGCCCAACCTAACCTAAGCATCACCGAAATCAAAGAATTGGACATTGTAAAAATATACACAAAACGTGCTAACCTTACCAAACCTAACCCAACCTTACCTAACCATCAACGAAATCAAAGAAATCGACATTGCCAAAATGTCCACAAAACGTGCTTCCCTCACCATACCTAACCCAACCTAACCTAACCATCACTGAAATCAAAGAATTCGACATTGCCAAAATATCCACAAAACGTTCTTACCCCACCAAACCTAACCCAACCTAACCTAACCATCACCGAAATAAAAAAATTCGACATTGCCAAAATATCCACAAAACGTGCTAACCCTACCAAACCTAACCCAACCTAAGCTAACCATCAACTAAATCAAAGAATTTGACAATGCCAAAATATCCACAAAACGTGCTTACCTCACCAAACTTAACCCAACCTAATCTTACCATCAGCGAAATCAAAGAATTGGACATTGCAAAAATATACACAAAACATGCTTACCTCACCATACCTAACCCAACCTAACCTAACCATCACCGAAATCAAAGATTTCGACATTGCCAAAATATCCGCAAAACGTGCTTACCTCACCATACCTAACCCAACCTAACCTAACCATCACCGGAATCAAAGAATTCCACATTGCCAAAATATCCACAAAACGTTCTTACCCCACCAAACCTAACCCAACCTAACCTAACCATCACCGAAATCAAAGAATTGGACATTGTAAAAATATACACAAAACGTGCTTACCTTACCAAACCTAACCCAACCTTACCTAACCATCAACGAAATCAAAGAAATCGACATTGCCAAAATGTCTACAAAACGTGCTTCCCTCACCATACTTAACCTAACCTAACCTAACCATCACCGAAATCAAAGAATTCGACATTGCCAAAATATCCACAGAACGTTCTTACCCCACCAAACCTAACCCAACCTAACCTAACCATCACCGAAATCAAAAAATTCGACATTGCCAAAATATCCACAAAACGTGTTTACCTCACCATACTAAACCCAACCTAACCTTACCATCACCGAAATAAATGAATTCGACATTGCAAAAATATCCACAAAACGTTCTTACCCCACCAAACCTAACCCAACCTAACCTAACCATCACCGAAATCAAAGAATTCGACATTGCCAAAATATCCACAAAACGTTCTTACCTCACCAAACTTAACCCAAACTTACCTTATTATCACCGAAATCAAAGAATTGGACATTGCAAAAATATACACAAAACATGCTAACCTCACCAAACCTAACCCAACCTAACCTAACCATCACCGAAATCAAAGAATTCGACATTGCCAAAATATCCACAAAACGTTCTTACCCCACCAAACCTAACCCAACCTAACCTAACCATCACCGAAATCAAAAAATTCGACATTGCCAAAATATCAACAAAACGTGTTTACCTCACCATACTAAACCCAACCTAACCTTACCATCACCGAAATCAATGAATTCGACATTGCAAAAATATCCACAAAACGTTCTTACCCCACAAAACCTAACCCAACCTAACCTAACCATCACCGAAATCAATGAATTCGACATTGCAAAAATATACACAAAACGTGCTTACCTCACCAAACCTAAACCAACCTAACCTAACCATCACCGAAATCAAAGAATTCGACATTGCCAAAATATCCACAAAACGTTCTTACCCCAATTAACCTAACCCAACCTAACCTCACCATCACCGAAATCAAAGAATTGGACATTGGAAAAATAAACACAAAACATGCTTACCTCACCAAACTTAACCCAGCCTAATCTTACCATCAGCGAAATCAAAGAATTGGACATTGCAAAAATATACACAAAACATGCTTACCTCACCATACCTAACCCAACCTAACCTAACCATCACCGAAATCAAAGATTTCGACATTGCCAAAATATCCGCAAAACGTGCTTACCTCACCATACCTAACCCAACCTAACCTAACCATCACCGGAATCAAAGAATTTCACATTGCCAAAATATCCACAAAACGTTCTTACCCCACCAAACCTAACCCAACCTAACCTCAGCATCACCGAAATCAAAGAATTGGACATTGTAAAAATATACACAAAACGTGCTAACCTTACCAAACCTAACCCAACCTTACCTAACCATCAACGAAATCAAAGAATTTGACATTGCCAAAATGTCCACAAAACGTGCTTTCCTCACCATAACTAACCCAACCTAACCTAACCATCACTGAAATCAAAGAATTCGACATTGCCAAAATATCCACAAAAAGTTCTTACCCCACCAAACCTAACCCAACCTAACCTAACCATCACCGAAATAAAAGAATTCGACATTGCCAAAATATCCACAAAACGTGCTTACCTCACCATACCTAACCCAACCTAACCTAACCATCACCGGAATCAAAGAATTTCACATTGCCAAAATATCCACAAAACGTTCTTACCCCACCAAACCTAACCCAACCTAACCTCAGCATCACCGAAATCAAAGAATTGGACATTGTAAAAATATACGCAAAACGTGCTAACCTTACCAAACCTAACCCAACCTTACCTAACCATCAACGAAATCAAAGAAATCGACATTGCCAAAATGTCCACAAAACGTGCTTTCCTCACCATAACTAACCCAACCTAACCTAACCATCACTGAAATCAAAGAATTCGACATTGCCAAAATATCCACAAAACGTTCTTACCCCACCAAACCTAACCCAACCTAACCTTACCATCACCGAAATAAAAAAATTCGACATTGCCAAAATATCCACAAAACGTGCTAACCCTACCAAACCTAACCCAACCTAAGCTAACCATCAACTAAATCAAAGAATTTGACAATGCCAAAATATCCACAAAACGTGTTTACCTCACCAAACTTAACCCAACCTAATCTTACCATCACCGAAATCAAAGAATTCGACATTGCCAAAATATCCACAAAACGTTCTTACCCCACCAAACCTAGCCCAACCTAACCTAACCATCACCGAAATCAAAAAATTCGACATTGCCAAAATATCCACAAAACGTGTTTACCTCACCATACTAAACCCAACCTAACCTTACCATCACCGAAATCAATGAATTCGACATTGCAAAAATATCCACAAAACGTTCTTACCCCACCAAACCTAACCCAACCTAACCTAACCATCACCGAAATCAATGAATTCGACATTGCAAAAATATACACAAAACGTGCTTTCCTCACCAAACCTAAACCAACCTAACCTAACCATCACCGAAATCAAAGAATTCGACATTGCCAAAATATCCACAAAACGTTCTTACCCCAATTAACCTAACCCAACCTAACCTCACCATCACCGAAATCAAAGAATTGGACATTGGAAAAATAAACACAAAACATGCTTACCTCACCAAACTTAACCCAGCCTAATCTTACCATCAGCGAAATCAAAGAATTGGACATTGCAAAAATATACACAAAACATGCTTACCTCACCATACCTAACCCAACCTAACCTAACCATCACCGAAATCAAAGATTTCGACATTGCCAAAATATCCGCAAAATGTGCTTACCTCACCATACCTAACCCAACCTAACCTAACCATCACTGAAATCAAAGAATTCGACATTGCCAAAATATCCACAAAACGTTCTTACCTCACCAAACCTAACCCAACCTAACCTAACCATCACCGAAATAAAAAAATTCGACATTGCCAAAATATCCACAAAACGTGCTAACCCTACCAAACCTAACCCAACCTAAGCTAACCATCAACTAAATCAAAGAATTTGACAATGCCAAAATATCCACAAAACGTGCTTACCTCACCAAACTTAGCCCAACCTAACCTAAGCATCACCGAAATCAAAGAATTGGAAATTGTAAAAATATACACAAAACGTGCTAACCTTACCAAACCTAACCCAACCTTACCTAACCATCAACGAAATCAAAGAAATCGACATTGCCAAAATGTCCACAAAACGTGCTTCCCTCACCATACCTAACCCAACCTAACCTAACCATCACTGAAATCAAAGAATTCGACATTGCCAAAATATCCACAAAACGTTCTTACCCCACCAAACCTAACCCAACCTAACCTAACCATCACCGAAATCAATGAATTCGACATTGCAAAAATATACACAAAACGTGCTTACCTCACCAAACCTAAACCAACCTAACCTAACCATCACCGAAATCAAAGAATTCGACATTGCCAAAATATCCACAAAACGTTCTTACCCCAATTAACCTAACCCAACCTAACCTCACCATCACCGAAATCAAAGAATTGGACATTGGAAAAATAAACACAAAACATGCTTACCTCACCAAACTTAACCCAGCCTAATCTTACCATCAGCGAAATCAAAGAATTGGACATTGCAAAAATATACACAAAACATGCTTACCTCACCATACCTAACCCAACCTAACCTAACCATCACCGAAATCAAAGATTTCGACATTGCCAAAATATCCGCAAAACGTGCTTACCTCACCATACCTAACCCAACCTAACCTAACCATCACCGGAATCAAAGAATTTCACATTGCCAAAATATCCACAAAACGTTCTTACCCCACCAAACCTAACCCAACCTAACCTCAGCATCACCGAAATCAAAGAATTGGACATTGTAAAAATATACACAAAACGTGCTAACCTTACCAAACCTAACCCAACCTTACCTAACCATCAACGAAATCAAAGAATTTGACATTGCCAAAATGTCCACAAAACGTGCTTTCCTCACCATAACTAACCCAACCTAACCTAACCATCACTGAAATCAAAGAATTCGACATTGCCAAAATATCCACAAAACGTTCTTACCCCACCAAACCTAACCCAACCTAACCTAACCATCACCGAAATAAAAGAATTCGACATTGCCAAAATATCCACAAAACGTGCTTACCTCACCATACCTAACCCAACCGAACCTAACCATCACCGGAATCAAAGAATTTCACATTGCCAAAATATCCACAAAACGTTCTTACCCCACCAAACCTAACCCAACCTAACCTCAGCATCACCGAAATCAAAGAATTGGACATTGTAAAAATATACGCAAAACGTGCAAACCTTACCAAACCTAACCCAACCTTACCTAACCATCAACGAAATCAAAGAAATCGACATTGCCAAAATGTCCACAAAACGTGCTTTCCTCACCATAACTAACCCAACCTAACCTAACCATCACTGAAATCAAAGAATTCGACATTGCCAAAATATCCACAAAACGTTCTTACCCCACCAAACCTAACCCAACCTAACCTAACCATCACCGAAATAAAAGAATTCGACATTGCCAAAATATCCACAAAACGTGCTAACCTCACCAAACCTAACCCAACCTAACCTAACCATCACTGGAATCAAAGAATTCCACATTGCCAAAATATCCACAAAACGTTCTTACCCCACCAAACATAACCTAACCTAACCTAACCATCACCGAAATCAAAGAATTGGACATTGTAAAAATATACACAAAACTTGCTAACCTTACCAAACCTAACCCAACCTTACCTAACCATCAACGAAATCAAAGAAATCGACATTGCCAAAAAAACCACAAAACGTGCTTACCTCACCAAACCTAACCCAACCTAACCTAACCATCACCGAAATCAAAGAATTCAACCCTGCCAAAATATCCACAAAACGTTCTTACCCCAACAAACCTAACCCAACCTAACCTAACCATCACTGAAATCAAAGAATTGGACATTGTAAAAATATACACAAAACGTGCTTACCTTACCAAACCTAACCCAACCTTACCTAACCATCAACGAAATCAAAGAAATCGACATTGCCAAAATGTCTACAAAACGTGCTTCCCTCACCATACCTAATCCAACCTAACCTAACCATCACCGAAATCAAAGAATTCGACATTTCCAAAATATCCACAAAACGTTCTTACCCCACCAAACCTAACCCAACCTAACCAAACCATCACCGAAATCAAAAAATTCGACATTGCCAAAATATCCACAAAACGTGTTTACCTCACCATACTAAACCCAACCTAACCTTAACATCACCGAAATCAATGAATTCGACATTGCAAAAATATCCACAAAACGTGCTTACCTCACCAAACCTAAACCAACCTAACCTAACCATCACCGAAATCAAAGAATTCGACATTGCCAAAATATCCACAAAACGTTCTTACCCTACCAAACCTAACCCAACCTAAGCTAACCATCACCTAAATCAAAGAATTCGACAATGCCAAAATATCCACAAAACGTGCTTACCTCACCAAACTTAACCCAACCTAATCTTACCATCAGGGAAATCAAAGAATTGGACATTGCAAAAATATACACAAAACATGCTTACCTCACCAAACCTAACCCAACCTAACCTAACTGTTCCGACTTTTGTAATGACGTGTGGCAAACAGTCTTATTAACTGATTGTCGATTGGCATTATTGACGAGTTGGCATTAGTGTCGGCCCAAGCGGAAATACGCGACGGTCGACAGAGTTCGAGCAGACGGCGTACGGACAACTTGTGTTCCGTACGCTCCGCTGAACCACCACGTGCAAATTTTACATTTCAATAAACTACATCAAACCATTATCGAAGTCTTTTCCATGATGGTCACTTCGAACCGGACACCAGTAACCTAGGCCACAACACCAAACGGACAAACCAATAGGAAAAAACGTGGTCGAGAAAAAATGGATGTCAATTAAGAAATCGGTATCGTTCCTTTGTTACTATCCATACCTTTCCAATACTAATAACATGTTTGCTTCTATTTCAGCAATATATTGATTGATGTACAGAGGTACATGACCGCGTGATTGACGCAGAAAATATATAAATAAAAACATAACCTACAAAGACGCATGGGACACAGAGGTAATCCAAAATTATCGGAACGATCACATAAACATCGTAAAGGATATTCAAGTAAGTGAATGTATTCAATCTCAGGCAATCTGTTCAAAAGGCAATCATGTGGGTAGGTCAGTTTTTAAAATATGTTTTAAAGTATAACAATTAATTAACGCGATTGTATAAAATAATATCGCGCTACGAAGGAAGGTTTCATCGGTCGCATCGAATTTCGTATTAAAAGTGTAAAATCAGATGTAGTGTAAAATTAGCAAAGCACGTGGAGAATTATACTTGTAGCCCCAAAGTGGCTTAAACCAAGTACATACCGGTATATTCATATCGGTAGATCTTTGTTTCTTAATGTGTGTAGAAACACCCTCCCCCCCCCCCCCTTCCACGATAAATGTGGAATTATACTTGTAGCCCCAAAGTGGCTTAAACCAAGTACATACCGGTATATTCATATCGGTAGATCTTTGTTTCTTAATGTGTGTAGAAACACCCTCCTCCCCCCCCCCCCCTTCCACGATAAATGTGGAATTATACTTGTAGCCCCAAAGTGGCTTAAACCAAGTACATACCGGTATATGCATATCGGTAGATCTTTGTTTCTTAATGTGTGTAGAAACACCCTCCCCCCCCCCCCTTCCACGATAAATGTGGAATTACACTTGTAGCCCCAAAGTGGATTAAATCAAGTACATACCGGCATATTCATACATCGGTAGATCTCTTTGTTTCATAATGTGTGATGAAACAGTGGTGATTTAAAATAAATCACAAGACTTGTAGCCCCAAAGTGGTTTAAATCAAGCACCCACCAATTTAGGGTTGTAATTTCTTCCAAAATATGTTGGATAGATTCTGGTGATAATAGTTAAAGTAGAATATTAAGATTCACGGTTAATCATTGAATATTATTACCTTATCTCTACGAATAGTTCAATTGACAGCTATAGTAGAGAACAACTGTATTTATGAGACGAAATAGTGCAACTTTCTGAAACAAATGTCAAGTGCTGAAAACGAGGAAATAGAAGCTTCGACTTCCAAGTCGCATAAAGGTCGAAATCCAACTAGGGACGTAGAACCTATTAGAGACAGGTCAAGCTCTAGAATACATCAGACTCGAAGTCAGACTCAATCGATAGAAATATTAGCGAAGGAAAATAAAGTAGAAGTTATAATGACGTCAATAGAATTAAGGTATTCAGGCGCGGTACAAAGACTAAAAGGAAAAATAGATAAATCCTCCGAATTAGATGAAGGACAGTATCAAACCATTAAAGAAGCATACGATTATGTCCGAAAACTCCATTACGAATATTTAGATAACCTTACAGACATACCGAAAGCGGCCAAAATAGACGAAGAGTACGATGCAATTACAATAACAGTTAAAAATCTTAAAGCAGCATTAGATTGCCAATCCTTTCAAGATAGTAAACTAAAGGTAGAGCAAGCAACAATTAAATTTGCTAGAGATAAGTTACCGACGTTAACCATTCCCACATTTCAGGGAGATCCATCTGAATGGCAATCGTTTCAACAAGCTTTTAAGAATATAATAGGAAACAAAACGGAATATTCGAATGTCACGAAATTGCAATATTTGCATCAATCCTTAATCGGTCCCGCTTTGGCAGCTGTATCAGGTTTAGATATTAGCTCAGACAATTACGAAATAGCTTGGAGTATTTTAGACAAGCAATATAATTTACCAAGACTTAATCTCAAAACTAGGATTAATTCACTTTGTGACTTAAAATTAATCACAAGAGAATCACATATCGAATTGAGAAATCTATTGAATCAGGTAACAGTGTGTATTAAAAACATTGAATCGTTGGGTTACGCGAGAGAAATTTTAGATCCATGGGTAACATGTTTAGTTCTAAGGAAATTACCTTTTAATATAGTAAGAGACTGGGAAATATCGCTGGTTAGCAGAGAAATGCCACCATATGAAAGTTTAGAGACATTCTTGCAGAATAGATGTAATGTATTACAATCTACTGCATCTGTAACTACGGTGAAGGAATTCCCTCATAGTCGTCAAAGAATCATGAGAACTCATGTCGCGAACAAAAACCCATCAAGTAAGGTAAACGCATGCGCATTCTGTCGAAATAATCATTTCATAGGCAAATGTGATAAATTCAAAGCAAAATCCAGTATGGAAAGAAATGAATTCGTTAAATCTAATAACATGTGTTTTAAATGTTTAAATTCATCGCATAAGATAACAAATTGCAAGTCTAACTATAATTGCTTAAGGTGCAAACAAAACCATCACACTTTGTTGCATCAGGACGATACATTTAGTTCCAATAATACGGGAAGGAAGTCAATTAATGCTCATTCTACTCATTTCTCTCAAAGGGAGATAATTTTACCGACGGTACAAGTAGACATTATAACGTCCAATGGAACGGTCGTTAAGGGTCGCACATTATTAGATTCCGGCTCACAAGTCAACTATGTTACCACATCTTTCGCTAAGAAGAATAACTTCAAATTAGAGAAAATCTCTCAAAAAATTGTAGGTATCGCTAATCAAGAAAGTAGCATTCGTCACATCACCAAGGTGACCATAAGGTCTTCAACCACTAATTACTCAACCAAAGTGTTGTGTTTGGTATTACCAGAAATTACTGGCGAAATTCCAACTGTGAAACTGGATCAACAGTTAATTTCAATACCAGCGGGAATCAAGTTATCAGATCCCCTTTGGAATAAACCGACGCCAATCGATTTATTGCTCGGCGCCGAGATTTGCGTTCATGCTATGAAAGCAGGAACCATCCAGTTAGGAAAAGGTATGCCTATCTTAAAGGATACCGAATTCGGATGGACAATAGTTGGTCCATATCCCGAAGTAAATAATGCTCCAGGGAAGAGCCACATAGGCTTAAGTCAATTAGACAGTCACATTCAAAACTTTTGGATGATCGACCAGGTTCCTATGGTAAAACATCAATCTCTTGAGGAGAAAAGATGTGAGGAACATTTCCAAGCACACACATCACGAGATAAAAACGGTAGATTTTGTGTAGCTTTACCATATAAAAATTCCCCGGTAGTATTAGGAAGTTCATTGCACATTGCGGAGAAAGGACACAAAACTTTGGAAAGACGTTTTTTAGCCAATAATAATTTAAAAATGGAATACAATAAAGTTTTAGAAGAGTACATAAATTTAGGACATATGTCAGAGTGTGAACCTCCGGAGGCACATGAGGTTCATTGTTATTTACCTCATCACGTCGTGGTTAAGGAGTCTAGCCTTACCACTAAATATCGTGTAGTTTTTGATGCGTCCGCAAAGACAACGTCTAATATCTCACTAAATAATATTTTGATGGTGGGACCTAATGTCCAATCAGATTTGTTAAGTTTACTACTCAACTTTCGACTCCATAAATACGTGATTACTGCGGATATTAAGCAGATGTACCGACAGATTCAAATAGCAGAGAAAAATAAAAATGTACAACGAATCATTTGGCGAACAGATCCCCAGAGTAAATTCAAGCATTACAAGCTTAATACAGTAACATTCGGAACTGCTTCAGCCCCATTTTTAGCTACTAGATGTCTAAATCAGTTAGCAGAGGAGAATAGAAACAAATATCCCATCGCTAGTAAAGTGATCGAACGTGATTTTTATGTTGATGATTTGCTCACGGGAACTAATACTATTGAAGCTGGTAAATTATTAAAGGTTCAACTGGAAACCATATTATTATCAGCCGGTATGCCCTTAAGCAAATGGACATCGAACAACTCCGATATAATCACGGATGTTAAAGCTGACGATTGTTCAGATTTTAACTTCTCTAACGAATCACACAAAACTTTAGGTTTATTTTGGAAACCGCGGGAAGACGTTTTTGTATTTAAGGTTCAAACCGAAGTCGAGACTGAAAATATAACAAAAAGAAACTTTTTATCAGTAATCAGTCAGATCTTCGACCCATTAGGACTATTATCTCCATTGTTAATTAATTATAAGATATTAATGCAATCTGTCTGGCAACAAACCATTGGTTGGGATGAATTCATTCCTCAGACAATCTTCAAAAAATGGAAAGATTGTCAATTATCCAATACAGTCATGAAACTTTATAAAATTCCTAGATTGATAATACTAAATAATGTCATTAATATACAGGCACACGGATTTTGTGACGCATCCGAGAAAGCTTATGGTGCTTGTATTTATGTAAAATGTACTGATCAATTGGGAAATTCCAAATGTCATCTTGTGTGTTCTCGTTCGAGAGTCGCTCCGCTCAGTTTTGTAACTATTCCGCGTTTAGAGCTGTGCTCCGCTATGTTATTATCAAAGTTAATGAAGTCAACAATAGACCAATTAACAATTCATATTAATGAAAAATATTATTGGACGGATTCAACCGTCGCATTGCATTGGATTAGAGGAGAGTCATGTAAATGGACCACCTTCGTTGCCAATCGAGGGGCCGAAATCCAATCAATATCTCAACCCATTGAGTGGTACCATGTCTCCTCTACAGACAATCCAGCAGATTTAATTTCTCGAGGGACTCAACCATCAGAATTAAATCATAATTCGTTATGGTGGGACGGCCCTAGTTGGTTGAAATTAGACGAATCACGATGGCCTCGAAGACCTCCTGAGATCACAATAGATCTTCCAGAGAGAAGGGTAGTCACTAACGCTACCCTTGTGAGGGAAAATAATTGGATAGATAAACATTCTCATCTTCCAAGACTCCTTCGAGTTTTATCATATGTTCGTCGGCCACTAAGGAATAAACAATTAAAAGTTAAAGAAAATAACGAACCGTCCGCTTTAGAATTAAAAGATGCTTTAAATAATTTGATAAGGTTATCGCAAATGGAATCATTTCCATTGGAATATCGTTTGCTGAGCAAGGGACATCCAATTCCCAGTAGCAGTAAATTAGCTAAATTGTCCCCTCTATTCCACGAGAATTTAATTTGTGTTGGAAGTAGACTTCCTCTGGGAACAACTCTATCAACGTCACCCATTATCTTGTCAAATAAGCATAAACTTACACACATGATTGTCCGAGATGCGCACTTGAAATATATTCACTTGGGTACTCAAGCCTTACTGTCGTTATTGCGGCAGACCTATTGGCCATTGGCCGGACATAATACTGTCAAAGGAGTGGTGCGTTCATGTGTCATTTGTTTCAGAAATAAACCACTGTCACACAATAGATTAATGGGATTACTCCCGCTTGAACGTACCACTGCGAATTTTCCTTTCAGTCATGTGGGGATAGATTTCGCAGGACCTTTTCCTGTGAAGAGTGGTTGCAATAAGAATTCTAAGATAATTAAGGGTTACGTTTGTGTCTTTGTGTGTTTTTCCAGTAAGGCAGTTCACTTGGAACTTGTCGGAGACTTAACGAGTTCAAATTTCTTAAATTGTTTAAGAAGATTCGTAGCCAGACGTGGCAGGCCCAATACGATATATTCCGACAATGCTACTAATTTTGTCGGTGCAAGTCGTGAACTCGTTAATTTAGTAAAATTAATTTACGAACGTCCTCATGAGGAGAAGCTACTACGGTATGTAGCCTCCGAAGGGATTCGTTGGAAGTTTAACCCGCCAAGGGCGCCTCACATGGGAGGGCTGTGGGAAGCAGCGGTTAAATCCATGAAGATTCATTTAAACAAGGTGTTAAAGGCCACCACCTTAAATTTCGAATCATTTTGTACGGTATTGACTCAAATAGAAGCTTGCATGAATTCCCGTCCTCTTAGTCCCTTGTCTTCGGATCCACTAGACCTTTTACCCCTCACACCTGGACATTTCTTAATTGGCAGATCCTTACTCGCTCTTCCAATGGAGGTTAAATATAACACTAATGTCCATGCCAATCTGCTTCAGATACAATTGACCACAGCAGCATTTTGGAAACGTTGGTCGGCGGAATATTTACATTCTTTGCAGTTACGACACAAATGGAAGAAGGACTCGAGCAACAATCTGAGTGTGGGTCAAATGGTCCTGTTAAAGGAGGAACACATGCTGCCAACCCGATGGGTCTTGGGTCGAGTCACTAAATTGTATCCCGGACCAGATGGCAGAGTTCGAGTCGTCGACGTCTTTACTGCCAGCGGAGAGTTTCGTCGGTCCAGTCATCTAGTGGCGCCATTGCCGATTCTACCACAAGGACCACTTGACAGGAAGGAAGATCAGCAAGAGGGAGGAGAAACAGCAGCTTCAATTCCGTCAACTTCGGTAGCTTAGTTTAACCCGAAGACACTACCCCCAACTCATATTACTTATTAGATGTAATCATGAGTTTAAATCAGTCAATGTTAATAGTAGTACTCCGTAATTCACTTTAATTGTGTTGTGTGTATAGTTTAAGCTATTTTCATTTTAACATTCGGCAGTATATATCTCCGAATTTAATCTAATCATTTTGTCTTTATAATATAAGACTTGTCTCATGTCATCACTCGGAAGGATTATATCCGAGTTTAAAATAAACTGTTCAAATTTGACAGTTAAAATTAGATTCATGATTTGTTAATGTTAGTCTCCAAGCCACACTTAATGGAGCATCTTAAATTATTTCATGTCTACTTAATTATAACCTGCCGGGAGTCATCCGCAGGTCTTATGTTTCTTGTTATGAAAACATAAGTTAACTCTTACTGTTTATAGTATTTATGTGAATCATAGAATAAGTAAATATTATAATACTGAACATTTCGATGTAACGTAGAGACATCTATAATCATAGTTCGCCTTCATTTCCTGCTTGTAGGAATGAATGAATGACTTTCCAATTTACTTTTAATTTAGCAATGTTTGTGCTACTTGTTGATGAAATCAAGTTAACTTAGGAGCATTACACTCACTAATCAAGTTTAGTTGATCGGTAATAGCTGATCTGTCTTGACAACTGTAACAGTGTCAACATTGTATTGTCTAAGTTAACATCAAGATGAGGAATGCTTAAGTTTTAAACCATATACAGTCCACTCTCTCTTCTTTAAAGTAAACTTATCTTGTAATGCTTATTCACAGCTTCAAAGGAGATTTCAAAAATTTTAATGTAAAGAGAAACAACATTCACCAGAGGTATACCTATAAGTTGAAATATTACTGAACCAATAAATTGATTTTATCCTCACACTGGATGAGGCAAAGGTTTCATTATTCACCCTCTATTTAATTATTTTAAGAGCTATGATTTATTGTAAACGACTCGTCAGTAATGCTGTAACTCTGTAGAATAACTGTATTGTTCAACAGTTTTCCTATGTGGGACTATGTTCCGACTTTTGTAATGACGTGTGGCAAACAGTCTTATTAACTGATTGTCGATTGGCATTATTGACGAGTTGGCATTAGTGTCGGCCCAAGCGGAAATACGCGACGGTCGACAGAGTTCGAGCAGACGGCGTACGGACAACTTGTGTTCCGTACGCTCCGCTGAACCACCACGTGCAAATTTTACATTTCAATAAACTACATCAAACCATTATCGAAGTCTTTTCCACTAACCATCACCGAAATCAAAGATTTCGACATTGCCAAAATATCCGCAAAACGTGCTTACCTCACCATACCTAACCCAACCTAACCTAACCATCACCGGAATCAAAGAATTCCACATTGCCAAAATATCCACAGAACGTTCTTACCCCACCAAACCTAACCCAACCTAACCTTACCATCACCGAAATCAAAAAATTCGACATTGCCAAAATATCCACAAAACGTTCTTACCTCACCAAACCTAACCCAAACTTACCTTATTATCACCGAAATCAAAGAATTGGACATTGCAAAAATATACACAAAACATGCTAACCTCACCAAACCTAACCCAACCTAACCTAACCATCACCGAAATAAAAGAATTCGACATTGCCAAAATATCCAAAAAACGTGCTTACCCCACCATACTTAACCCAACCTAACCTTACCATCACCGAAATCAATGAATTCGACATTGCAAAAATATACACAAAACGTGCTTACCTCACCAAACCTAAACCAATCTAACCTAACCATCACCGGAATCAAAGAATTCCACATTGCCAAAATATCCACAAAACGTTCTTACCCCACCAAACTTAACCCAACCTAACCTAAGCATCACCGAAATCAAAGAATTGGACATTGTAAAAATATACACAAAACGTGCTCACCTTACCAAACCTAACCCAACCTTACCTAACCATCAACGAAATCAAAGAAATCGACATTGCCAAAATGTCTACAAAACGTGCTTCCCTCACCATACCTAACCCAACCTAACCTAACCATCACCGAAATCAAAGAATTCGACATTTCCAAAATATCCACAAAACGTTCTTACCCCACCAAACCTAACCCAACCTAACCAAACCATCACCGAAATCAAAAAATTCGACATTGCCAAAATATCCACAAAACGTGTTTACCTCACCATACTAAACCCAACCTAACCTTACCATCACCGAAATCAATGAATTCGACATTGCAAAAATATCCACAAAACGTGCTTACCTCACCAAACCTAAACCAACCTAACCTAACCATCACCGAAATCAAAGAATTCGACATTGCCAAAATATCCACAAAACGTTCATACCCCAATTAACCTAACCCAACCTAACCTCACCATTACCGAAATCAAAGAATTGGACATTGGAAAAATAAACACAAAACATGCTTACCTCACCAAACTTAACCCAGCCTAATCTTACCATCAGCGAAATCAAAGAATTGGACATTGCAAAAATATACACAAAACATGCTTACCTCACCATACCTAACCCAACCTAACCTAACCATCACCGAAATCAAAGATTTCGACATTGCCAAAATATCCGCAAAACGTGCTTACCTCACCATACCTAACCCAACCTAACCTAACCATCACCGGAATCAAAGAATTTCACATTGCCAACCAACAAACCTAACCCAACCTAACCTCAGCATCACCGAAATCAAAGAATTGGACATTGTAAAAATATACACAAAACGTGCTAACCTTACCAAACCTAACCCAACCTTACCTAACCATCAACGAAATCAAAGAAATCGACATTGCCAAAATGTCCACAAAACGTGCTTTCCTCACCATACCTAACCCAACCTAACCTAACCATCACTGAAATCAAAGAATTCGACATTGCCAAAATATCCACAAAACGTTCTTACCCCACCAAACCTAACCCAACCTAACCTAACCATCACCGAAATAAAAGAATTCGACATTGCCAAAATATCCACAAAACGTGCTAACCTCACCAAACCTAACCCAACCTAACCTAACCATCACTGGATGCAAAGAATTCCACATTGCCAAAATATCCACAAAACGTTCTTACCCCACCAAACATAACCTAACCTAACCTAACCATCACCGAAATCAAAGAATTGGACATTGTAAAAATATACACAAAACTTGCTAACCTTACCAAACCTAACCCAACCTTACCTAACCATCAACGAAATCAAAGAAATCGACATTGCCAAAATGTCCACAAAACGTGCTTACCTCACCATATTTAACCCAACCTAACCTTACCATCACCGAATTCAAAGAATTCGACATTGCCAAAAAAACCACAAAACGTGCTTACCTCACCAAACCTAACCCAACCTAACCTAACCTTGCCATCAACGAAATCAAAGAATTGGACATTGCAAAAATAAACACAAAACATGCTAACCTCACCAAACCTAACCCAACCTAACCTAACCATCACCGAAATAAAAGAATTCGACATTGCCAAAATATCCAAAAAACGTGCTTACCTCACCATACTTAACCAAACCTAACCTTACCATCACCGAAATCAATGAATTCGACATTGCAAAAATATACACAAAACGTGCTTACCTCACCAAACCTAAACCAACCTAACCTAACCATCACCGAAATCAAAAAATTCGACATTGCCAAAATATCCACAAAACGTTCTTACCCCAATTAACCTAACCCAACCTAACCTCACCATCACCGAAATCAAAGAATTGGACATTGGAAAAATAAACACAAAACATGCTTACCTCACCAAACTTAACCCAGCCTAATCTTACCATCAGCGAAATCAAAGAATTGGACATTGCAAAAATATACACAAAACATGCTTACCTCACCATACCTAACCCAACCTAACCTAACCATCACCGAAATCAAAGATTTCGACATTGCCAAAATATCCGCAAAACGTGCTTACCTCACCATACCTAACCCAACCTAACCTAACCATCACCGGAATCAAAGAATTTCACATTGCCAAAATATCCACAAAACGTTCTTACCCCAACAAACCTAACCCAACCTAACCTCAGCATCACCGAAATCAAAGAAATGGACATTGTAAAAATATACACAAAACGTGCTAACCTTACCAAACCTAACCCAACCTTACCTAACCATCAACGAAATCAAAGAAATCGACATTGCCAAAATGTCCACAAAACGTGCTTTCCTCACCATACCTAACCCAACCTAACCTAACCATCACTGAAATCAAAGAATTCGACATTGCCAAAATATCCACAAAACGTTCTTACCCCACCAAACCTAACCCAACCTAACCTAACCATCACCGAAATAAAAGAATTCGACATTGCCAAAATATCTTAAAACGTGCTAACCTCACCAAACCTAACCCAACCTAACCTAACCATCACTGGAATCAAAGAATTCCACATTGCCAAAATATCCACAAAACGTTCTTACCCCACCAAACATAACCTAACCTAACCTAACCATCACCGAAATCAAAGAATTGGACATTGTTAAAATATACACAAAACTTGCTAACCTTACCAAACCTAACCCAACCTTACCTAACCATCAACGAAATCAAAGAAATCGACATTGCCAAAATGTCCACAAAACGTGCTTACCTCACCATATTTAACCCAACCTAACCTTACCATCACCGAATTCAAAGAATTCGACATTGCCAAAAAAACCACAAAACGTGCTTACCTCACCAAACCTAACCCAACCTAACCTAACCATCACCGAAATCAAAGAATTCAACCCTGCCAAAATATCCACAAAACGTTCTTACCCCAACAAACCTAACCCAACCTAACCTAACCATCACTGAAATCAAAGAATTGGACATTGTTAAAATATACACAAAACGTGCTAACCTTACCAAACCTAACCCAACCTTACCTAACCATCAACGAAATCAAAGAAATCGACATTGCCAAAATGTCTACAAAACGTGCTTCCCTCACCATACCTAACCCAACCTAACCTAACCATCACTGAAATCAAAGAATTCGACATTGCCAAAATATCCACAAAACGTTCTTACCCCACCAAACCTAACCCAACCTAACCTAACCATCACCGAAATAAAAGAATTCGACATTGCCAAAATATCCACAAAACGTGCTAACCCTACCAAACCTAACCCAACCTAAGCTAACCATCACCTAAATCAAAGAATTCGACAATGCCAAAATATCCACAAAACGTGCTTACCTCACCAAACTTAACCCAACCTAATCTTACTATCAGGGAAATCAAAGAATTGGACATTGCAAAAATATACACAAAACATGCTTACCTCACCATACCTAACCCAACCTAACCTAACCATCACCGAAATCAAAGATTTCGACATTGCTAAAATATCCGCAAAACGTGCTTACCTCACCATACCTAACCCAAACTAACCTAACCATCACCGGAATCAAAGAATTCCACATTGCCAAAATATCCACAAAACGTTCTTACCCCACCAAACCTAACCCAACCTAACCTAACCATCACCGAAATCAAAGAATTGGACATTGTAAAAATATACACAAAACGTGCTAACCTTACCAAACCTAACCCAACCTTACCTAACCATCAACGAAATCAAAGAAATCGACATTGCCAAAATGTCTACAAAACGTGCTTCCCTCACCATACCTAACCCAACCTAACCTAACCATCACCGAAATCAAAGAATTCGACATTGCCAAAATATCCACAGAACGTTCTTACCCCACCAAACCTAACCCAACCTAACCTTACCATCACCGAAATCAAAAAATTCGACATTGCCAAAATATCCACAAAACGTTCTTACCTCACAAAACCTAACCCAAACTTACCTTATTATCACCGAAATCAAAGAATTGGACATTGCAAAAATATACACAAAACATGCTTACCTCACCAAACCTAACCCAACCTAACCTAACCATCACCGAAATCAAAGATTTCGACATTGCCAAAATATCCGCAAAACGTGCTTACCACACCATACCTAGCCCAACCTAACCTAACCATCACCGGAATCAAAGAATTCCACATTGCCAAAATATCCACAAAACGTTCTTACCCCACCAAACTTAACCCAACCTAACCTAAGCATCACCGAAATCAAAGAATTGGACATTGTAAAAATATACACAAAACGTGCTCACCTAACCTAACCTAACCCAACCTAACCTAACCATCACTGAAATCAAAGAATTCGACATTGCCAAAATATCCACAAAACGTTCTTACCCCACCAAACCTAACCCAACCTAACCTAACCATCACCGAAATCAAAGAATTCGACATTGCCAAAATATCCACAAAACGTTCTTACCTCACCAAACCTAACCCAAACTTACCTTATTATCACCGAAATCAAAGAATTGGACATTGCAAAAATATACACAAAACATGCTAACCTCACCAAACCTAACCCAACCTAACCTAACCATCACCGAAATCAATGAATTCGACATTGCAAAAATATCCACAAAACGTTCTTACCCCACCAAACCTAACCCAACCTAACCTAACCATCACCGAAATCAAAGAATTCGACATTGCCAAAATATCCACAAAATGTTCTTACCTCACGAAACCTAACCCAAACTTACCTTATTATCACCGAAATCAAAGAATTCGACATTGCCAAAATATCCGCAAAACGTGCTTACCTCACCATACCTAACCCAACCTAACCTAACCATCACCGGAATCAAAGAATTCCACATTGCCAAAATATCCACAAAACGTTTTTACCCCACCAAACCTAACCCAACCTAACCTAAGCATCACCGAAATCAAAGAATTGGACATTGCCAAAATGTCCACAAAACGTGCTTCCCTCACCATACCTAACCCAACCTAACCTAACCATCACTGAAATCAAAGAATTCGACATTGCCAAAATATCCACAAAACGTTCCTACCCCACCAAACCTAACCCAACCTAACCTAACCATCAACGAAATCAAAGAAATCGACATTGCCAAAATGTCCACAAAACGTGCTTCCCTCACCATACCTAACCCAACCTAACCTAACCATCACTGAAATCAAAGAATTCGACATTGCCAAAATATCCACAAAACGTTCTTACCCCACCAAACCTAACCCAACCTTACCTTACCATCACCGAAATAAATGAATTCGACATTGCAAAAATATCCACAAAACGTTCCTACCCCACCAAACCTAACCCAACCTAACCTAACCATCACCGAAATCAAAGAATTCGACATTGCCAAAATATCCACAAAACGTTCTTACCTCACCAAACCTAACCCAAACTTACCTTATTATCACCGAAATCAAAGAATTGGACATTGCCAAAATATCCACAAAACGTGTTTACCTCACCATACTAAACCCAACCTAACCTTACCATCACCGAAATAAATGAATTCGACATTGCAAAAATATCCACAAAACGTTCCTACCCCACCAAACCTAACCCAACCTAACCTAACCATCACCGAAATCAAAGAATTCGACATTGCCAAAATATCCACAAAACGTTCTTACCTCACCAAACCTAATCCAAACTTACCTTATTATCACCGAAATCAAAGAATTGGACATTGCAAAAATATACACAAAACATGCTAACCTCACCAAACCTAACCCAACCTAACCTAACCATCACCGAAATCAATGAATTCGACATTGCCAAAATATCCACAAAACGTGCTTACCTCACCATACCTAACCCAACCTAACCTAACCAGCACCGGAATCATAGAATTTCACATTGCCAAAATATCCACAAAACGTTCTTACCCCACCAAACCTAACCCAACCTAACCTCAGCATCACCGAAATCAAAGAATTGGACATTGTAAAAATATACACAAAACGTGCTAACTTTACCAAACCCAACCCAACCTTACCTAACCATCAACGAAATCAAAGAAATCGACATTGCCAAAATGTCCACAAAACGTGCTTTCCTCACCATAACTAACCCAACCTAACCTAACCATCACTGAAATCAAAGAATTCGACATTGCCAAAATATCCACAAAACGTTCTTACCCCACCAAACCTAACCCAACCTAACCTAACCATCACCGAAATAAAAGAATTCGACATTGCCAAAATATCCACAAAACGTGCTAACCTCACCAAACCTAACCCAACCTAACCTAACCATCACTGGAATCAAAGAATTCCACATTGCCAAAATATCCACAAAACGTTCTTACCCCACCAAACATAATCTAACCTAACCTAACCATCACCGAAATCAAAGAATTGGACATTGTAAAAATATACACAAAACGTGCTAACTTTACCAAACCTAACCCAACCTTACCTAACCATCAACGAAATCAAAGAAATCGACATTGCCAAAATGTCCACAAAACGTGCTTTCCTCACCATACCTTTTTTTTTTTTTTTTTTTTTTCTTTTCCCTATGCGTGGGAGGAGAAAATCTTCAATAAGACTCCCTCTAGTCCGCACTAGAGGGAAGTGTCAGATTTTTACTGACTAAAAAACTCCCCCGACTCACCTCACCCCTTTGGGGACCCCACTCGTTGGTGGATTGCTTCCGCAGGGGCTGATTTCGTCCTTGTTGGCTTCTCCTTTTTGTGCGGATCCCTCCTTTCCAGTTCATCTAGTTGACCCGCTTGGTTTCTGTTTCCTGAAAAACATTCATTTGCAGTATTAATCATAGGCTGGTAATAGTATATCTATATCTATGGGTTGACATCTATTCATTTCCTTCTATAAGTCTTTCCGCTTTCCTTAGCCGTTCGGCCTCCTCCTTCTGCTTCATGACGCTCCTTGCGAACTCTGCGAATGCTTCCCAAGAGGCTACGTCTTTAGTGATGTTCTGTGCTATGTCTTCAGTGTTGACCGGGGTGCTTTCTTCGAGTGTCGCTCTTTCAGATTCCCATGCAGGGCATACGAGGAGTGTATGTTCTGCGTCATCTCTGATTGATGCACAGTGGTGACATCCTGCTGTCGTTTCCTTTCCGATGCGGTTGAGGAATGCTCCGAAACACCCATGGCTGGTTAGTAGCTGGGTTGTGTGGTAGTCCGGTTTTGCGCTTTTCCTCCTTGTCCAGGCTGCGATTGATGGGATCAGTCGATGTGTCCATCTACCTTTGTCTGCGCCGTCCCAGCGGACCTGCCATTCCGTCATGAGCTCCGCCCGTGCCGTCGCTCTTACTTTTTTCGTTCCCTCCTTTCTTCCCTCGTATACCTTCTTTCTTTCATGTGCCAGTAGGTCGATGGGTGGTACTCCAGCAATAACCAGTACTGCGCACTCGGATACTGTTGTATATGCCGATACGATTCTCAGTACGCCCCTGCGTTGTACTCTTGCGAGGTATTTCCTGGTTCTCTCCACTGCCATGCTGGGCGCCCATATTGGTGCACCGTATAGGATCACCGAGTGCACTACGCTGTTGAGTAGTTTTCTTCGGCATGGTTTGGGCCCTCCGATGTTGGGCATTAGTCGTCCGATGTTGTTGACAGCTCTTGCCGCTTTCTCCGCGGCATGCTCAGCTTGTTTCTTAAAGGTTAATTTGTCATCTAGAATTATTCCAAGATAAGTCAAATACCTTTTTAGTCTCACGTCGTATCCCGAAATGGTGATTTTCGGGGGTTCGATTTTTCTTTTTCTGGTGAACAAAACCGCCTCGGTTTTTTGTGGTGCAAGCTGTAGTCCGGCTTCCGTCATCCAGTCGTTCACCAGGTCGAGAGTGTCGTTTGTGGCGGTCTCGAGGTCCGTTATTTTCCTAGCCACAACAATGATAGCTACGTCGTCTGCAAAACCCACCAGCTTCGCTCCTCCTGGAAGTCTTAATTTAAGAAGTGAGTCGTACATTATGTTCCATAATGTTGGTCCCATGACAGAGCCCTGTGGAACACCAGAGGAGATCTTGCGTTCTGCCAGTCTTGTGATCAGAACCCTCTCCGACAGGTAACTTCCTATTATTCTTACAAGGTAGTCTGGTATTCCACCGAGCTCCGATAGAGCCGACATTATTTTATCCCATCTGGCAGAATTAAAAGCATTTTTAACGTCCAGTGTCACCATTATGCAGTGACTGCTCGTTTTTAATGTTCCACTATGAGCGTCTTTTATTGTCTTTATGACCTCGGCTATTGCGTCTACTGTGGACCGACCGGGTCTGAACCCGTATTGCTGCGAACATAACCCGCCTTCCGTCTCCGTCGTCTTCGCTACTCTCTGTAATATGAGGCGCTCGAGGAGTTTGCCCAATCCGTCCAACATGCACAGTGGCCGGTATGACGACGGCTCCTCCGGTGGTTTGTTGCCCTTGGGTATGAGCACGAGTTTCTGCCTTTTCCATATTTTTGGGAATTCTCCGCTCTTGAGGCAGCTGTTGAATGTCCGCAGCAATGTTTTCGGGCAGACTTTAGCCGATATGCGGAGAATTTCATTCGGTATTCCGTCAGGTCCAGGTGATTTGTCAGTGGACAGCCGTTTTGTTGCCGAGTATAGTTCACCCAGTGTAAACTCTGGGATGTCTTCGGGCTCTATGATCCACGCTTGTGGTGTCGTCTCTTTGTGTGTAGGGAAAAGGTGTGAAACTATCGTTTCCAAATTTCCATCTCTGTTTAAGAAGGGAATTTGGCGGTGGCCGGACAGCTTACCACGGACCATACGATACGCTTGGCCCCATGGGTCCAGGTCCACCGTCGCTATGAGTTGTTCCCACATCAACTTTTTACTCCTCCTGATTGCGTAGGTGACTGCTCTTCTTGCTTCTTTGTGGGCTTCGCTTGCGGTTTCGATGGCCGTTTGGTCGTCTTCGTGGCCTGATCTGTGTCTTCGTTCAGTCCGACAGTGCTCTCTTCGTTTTCTTGTGCAGGTTCTTCGCAGCTCTGCAATTTCGTCGTTCCACCAATATTGTGGTTTCCGTCCCACTCCACCCTTCTTCGGCATCGAGGCCTCGCAAGCCCGAGCGATCGCTGCCGTTGTCTCTTTGCAAAGTTCTGTTCCAGTTGTGGTATCTTGAATACGGCCACACTCGAACTTGAGCGTCTCTTCGCACGTTTTAGTGTCTAGCTTGCCGACGGCCCACCTTGTCGGCTCGGTCTTATGCGGGGTCGAATCGGTCGTTCTTGTGTCTCTTAGCTCGTATGAGATGTATTGGTGGTCGCTTAGTGTTGTGTCGCTGAGCACCTCCCAGTTGGTAATGCGGCCAATGGTGTCCTCGTCCGCGAAAGCGACGTCGACTATGGAGCCAGTGCTTCCTCTGACAAAGGTATTTGCACTTCCGGTGTTCAGGACATGCAGGTTTAGTCTGGCCATTGTGTCAGCTAGTAGGCGACCGCGCTCATCGGTGATAGGTGATTCCCACTCTGTAGACTTTGCATTGAAGTCTCCGGCAACGACCACTCGTCCTGTGCTCCTGCTGACGCTCGCCTCCAATTCGTGCAAAAACAGTACGAAGTCCGAGACCGAGGCGTTCGGCGAACAGTAACAGCTGTAGAACCGCACGCCCCGCACCCGAACCCAGACTGCACCTACCTGTGGTGTTCCTGCCTCTGTGATTATCCCGCTTCCGCGTGAGATGTAGATCGCCGAGCGCTGGGTTGTGTCGGCGAACCAATCTCCATTTAATGGGCGATGTTGTTCGCTTATTATTGTGATGTCAATTTTTTTCTCATAGATGGTCTGCAGGAGGAGGTCCTGCGCAGCCCTGCAATGGTTAAGGTTTACCTGGAGGACTCTTATTTTTCCATTTGCAGCCATTATGTTTGTGTCTTCCCCTTCCTCTGTCTCTCCAGTTCGGTTTTGTATGCAGGACACTTGGGTGTCCCTGCCATGGGCTGTGTGTCCGTGCCGCGGTCTTTGCAGACAATGCAGCACAGACTGTTCTCGCATTTGGCCGCTATGTGGCCTCCTTTACCACATCGGCGACACAGTTGGGACCTGTCACTTCCGCTGCAGGTGGCTGCCAAGTGTCCGTACTCCTGGCACTTGTAACAGCGGACCGCTTCTATGTGCTGTCGTACGCGGCAGTTTACCCATCCTACTCCTCACCATACCTAACCCAACCTAACCTAACCATCACTGAAATCAAAGAATTCGACATTGCCAAAATATCCACAAAACGTTCTTACCCCACCAAACCTAACCCAACCTAACCTAACCATCACCGAAATAAAAGAATTCGACATTGCCAAAATATCCACAAAACGTGCTAACCTCACCAAACCTAACCCAACCTAACCTAACCATCACTGAAATCAAAGAATTGGACATTGTAAAAATATACACAAAACGTGCTAACCTTACCAAACCTAACCCAACCTTACCTAATCATCAACGAAATCAAAGAAATCGACATTGCCAAAATGTCTACAAAACGTGCTTCCCTCACCATACCTAACCCAACCTAACCTAACCATCACCGAAATCAAAGAATTCGACATTTCCAAAATATCCACAAAACGTTCTTACCCCACCAAAACTAACCCAACCTAACCAAACCATCACCGAAATCAAAAAATTCGACATTGCCAAAATATCCACAAAACGTGTTTACCTCACCATACTAAACCCAACCTAACCTTACCATCACCGAAATCAATGAATTCGACATTGCCAAAATATCTACAAAACGTTCTTACTCCACCAAACCTAACCCAACCTATCCTTACCATCACCGAAATCAAAGAATTGGACATTGCAAAAATATACACAAAACATGCTTACCTCACCAAACCTAACCCAACCTCACCTAACCATCACCGAAATCAAAGAATTCGACATTGCCAAAATATCCACAAAACGTGCTTACCTCACCATACCTAACCCAACCATACCTAACCTTTACCGAAATCAAAGAATTGGACATTGGAAAAATATACACAAAACGTGCTAACCTCACCAAACCTAACCCAACCTAACCTAACCATCACCGAAATCAAAGAATTCGACATTGCCAAAATATCCACAAAACGTTCTTACCCCAATAAACCTAACCCAACCTAACCTTACCATCAGCGAAATCAAAGAATTGGACATTGCAAAAATAAACACAAAACATGCTAACCTCACCATACCTAACCCAACCTAACCTAACTATCACCGAAATCAAAGAATTCGACATTGTCAAAATATCCACAAATCGTTCTTACCCCACCAAATCTAACCCAACCTAACCTTGCCATCACCGAAATCAAAGAATTGGACATTGCAAAAATATACACAAAACATGCTTACCTCACCAAACCTAACCCAACCTAACCTAACCATCACCGAAATCAAAGAATTTGACATTGCCAACATATCCACAAAACGTGCTTACCTCACCATACCTAACCCAACCATACCTAACCATCACCGAAATCAAAGAATTCGACATTGTCAAAATATCCACAAATCGTTCTTACCCCACCAAACCTAACCCAACCTAACCTTGCCATCACCGAAATCAAAGAATTGGACATTGCAAAAATATACACAAAACATGCTAACCTCACCAAACCTAACCCAACCTAACCTAACCATCACCGAAATCAAAGAATTCGACAATGCCAAAATATCCACAAAACGTGCTTACCTCACCAAACCTAACTTAATCTAACCTAACCATCACCGAAATAAAAGAATTCGACATTACCAAAATATCCAAAAAACGTGCTTACCTCACCATACTTAACCCAACCTAACCTTACCATCACCGAAATCAATGACTTCGACATTGCAAAAATATACACAAAACGTGCTTACCTCACCAAACCTAACCCAACCTAACCTAACCATCACCGAAATCAAAGAATTCGACATTGCCAAAATATCTACAAAACGTTCTTACTCTACCAAACCTAACCCAACCTATCCTTACCATCACCGAAATCAAAGAATTGGACATTGCAAAAATATACACAAAACATGCTTACCTCACCAAACCTAACCCAACCTCACCTAACCATCACCGAAATCAAAGAATTCGACATTGCCAAAATATCCACAAAACGTGCTTACCTCACCATACCTAACCCAACCATACCTAACCTTTACCGAAATCAAAGAATTGGACATTGGAAAAATATACACAAAACGTGCTAACCTCACCAAACCTAACCCAACCTAACCTAACCATCACCGAAATCAAAGAATTCGACATTGCCAAAATATCCACAAAACGTTCTTACCCCAATAAACCTAACCCAACCTAACCTAACCATCACCGAAATCAAAGAATTGGACATTGGAAAAATAAACACAAAACATGCTAACCTCACCAAACTTAACCCAACCTAACCTAACCATCACCGAAATCAAAGAATTCGAAATTGCCAAAATATCCACAAAACGTGCTTACCTCACCATACCTAACCCAACCTAACCTAACCATCATCGAAATCAAAGAATTCGACATTGCCAAAATATCCACAAAACGTTCTTACCCCACCAAACCTAACACAACCTAACCTTACCATCAGCGAAATCAAAGAATTGGACATTGCAAAAATAAACACAAAACATGCTAACCTCACCATACCTAACCCAACCTAACCTAACTATCACCGAAATCAAAGAATTCGACATTGTCAAAATATCCACAAATCGTTCTTACCCCACCAAACCTAACCCAACCTAACCTTGCCATCACCGAAATCAAAGAATTGGACATTGCAAAAATATACACAAAACATGCTTACCTCACCAAACCTAACCCAACCTAACCTAACCATCACCGAAATCAAAGAATTTGACATTGCCAACATATCCACAAAACGTGCTTACCTCACCATACCTAACCCAACCATACCTAACCATCACCGAAATCAAAGAATTGGACATTGGAAAAATATACACAAAACGTGCTAACCTTACCAAACCTAACCCAACCTAACCTAACCATCAACGAAATCAAAGAATTCGACATTGCCAAAATATCCACAAAACTTGCTTACTTCACCATACCTAACCCAACCTAACCTTACCATCGCCGAAATCAATGAATTTGACATTGCAAAAATATACACAAAACGTGCTTACCTCACCATACCTAACTCAACCTAACCTAACCATCACTGAAATCAAAGAATGCGACATTGCCAAAATATACACAAAACGTGCTAACCTCACCAAACCTATCGTGCAGTCACCTGTTGGCCTTCCCCGCGTGCTTTTACATGTCAACGCTCGTCGCTATGTTTTAATACAAAAATAGTTGCAAACATGCTATACGACTAAATCTTTTTTATGTTGATGTATAAAATAATTAATAAGATATAAATTGAGCCCATTTGTTTTGAGAAAAGCTGTATTTTGATTAAAAAATACTGGGGTCTTACTCGACCTGGATTCGGGACACTCGTCCGATCTCGACGCTCCGTCCTTCAAAGGTTAATAACCACAAAACCTCGCAAGCAGCAGATTTGGCCGGAACTCAAACCCACGACCTCTCTACTGGTATACAATAGCTCTACGCTTTTCTTAAACGCTTTTTTTCATGGCATTTATGAATCTACCTAATGATCAAAAAGATCCTGACCGAGAATCGAAGTAGTCCAAAAGTTCCTCAGCGTCCCCAGATCCACGTTACAATAATTTTGGCTAGAGTTTACAAGCAGAATGACCACTGTGCAACGTAACAAACGTCCCTCTCACACCCTACTTACCCTTCGTGGACCCGTCGTAACAATGACGAGATGAGTGGGTCGTCGTCGTCATTTACGACTCGGTCCCGGGTCGTATTTAATCGCGTACGGGGTCGTTCGTTACCCCGTTTACGTCCAAGGTGTATCGATTATAATAATACGAAGATTATAATATCTAAAAGGGGGGTCGGTGATGGTTTACGGTAGACGAGAGCTCCGCTAGACCTGAATTTAATATTTTATATTGGTTACGGGTCACGAGAGGGTTAAGTTCTAATTACGTTTTCCAAACGTGTCGCAATTATGTGCCCGGGAATAAGTTTCTTTCGGGTTGACACGTTCGCGCTTCACTTTTAATGGGAATGAACGAAATAGTTCAAATACGTGTTATACGAGAGTATGTTCATATGTATGTATGTATGTATGTAAGGTGACCGAATAAATGCTTGCTCTATTCTTTTATAATGGAAAGTTCGACTTGAAAGTTGTGAGATAGTTTGAATTTTTATTTGATTTGAAACGTGTATCTTTCTTGTTTGAATGTTAACGTTTAAACTCGCATGAAATGAAATCGAAGTACGTGAAAGGTTTAATCTTGGAATGCAGTTGAATAAAGTTGTGCTTTCATTGCATGCTTTGGAAGAGCCGAGGTTTACTTTTTTTTTGTATTTTCCTATCCCAAATGTTTGCGTATTCAACTTTCTATTTATATCTAGCGAAATTATATAACATAAATAAGTCGATATGTCGACCGTTACACGTATAATTCAAATAATATTGCTTGTAGTACTAATACATAATAATTCAAATAATGTTGCTTGTAGTATAATAATTCAAATAGTATTGCTTAGTAGAGCTTGACATTCATTCTACGAATTACTATCACAACTTCGTTTACGGAATACTGACACAGGGACACTTGGCCGACGAACACTAGGCCAACGGACGTTTGGCCGATTGAAATTTTTAATTGAGCCGTTATATTTAAAATTGTCGGAAGTCCACATTTCTTAATTTCGAGAAATATCTCGTAAAATATTCTATATAATATTTTGCGTTTTACAATATTTAAAGATAGAAGTGGCCTGTAATACCTTTATTCTGCTTTTATGAAATTCCGAACATATCGAATTCAAAGAAGTGATAGAAATTTATGAAATAAGTCGAACAGAAATAGTGTTTATGGAACTGAAAATTGGACTTTCGCAACTTTCAAATATAACAGCTCAATTTTTTAAAATTATCAGAAATTTCAAGTATTTATCATAAATCGAAGCTATTTCTACATATTGTATCAATTTTAAGTGAGTTTTGAATAATTTCGATACACAACTATTGAGTTTTATCGTTCATATAAAAAATTGCGTTTTTTCCAAAATAGATCAAAATACGAAACTATTTTCAAATAATATTTGTATTTAATAAATAGTAGACGCTAAAAACGTTTGTTAGGATACTTAATGGGCTGGTAGCACCAAAATAAAATACAATGTGTGTCATTTTTTAATTTTGTTTTATTTTTATGTATGTACTATTTTTAACAAAACAACTACATTATAATTAAAATAATATTCTGATATGATATTTTCTTCTTATATTATTTTTCCTTTTTTTATCATCATCATTCACAACCATTTGACATCCACTACTGATTAGAAATAAATTAAAGTAATTAAAATTTGCATTCGGCCAAATTGCCGTTCAGCCAAACGTCCGTTGGCCAAATGATCATTCGGCCAAAAGTCTGTGCACGCACAACTTATTACATATTTCATCTTTCTATGAATATAATAAGATATAATCACATTTTAACATCAACACAAAGGCAAAAAAAGAACTATTATATCTATTCAATTAACAAACATTGCGTCTTTTCTACACAAATATCCATTAATTTTTCATACAAAAGCTAAAAATTAGCTTTGTAACCAAGTATAATATTAAACCATCTACGCAATTACAACTATTTTATATTTCATAATAATTAATTACGGATCATACGGTATAGTCAACACATCTTCAGTATAAACGAACAGACCATACGTATTGTACGTAACATACGCATAGGCCACGAAAGTTTGAGTTAATTAACTTTTTAGGTACCTTCTCGCCGTATACAAGCGATCGACACTTATAATGTTCGTTTGCGAATATTGCGTGTTCCCCGAAACCAACAAAGTTAAAGGGTTAATTTCGAGAGCCGTTTCGAACAAAACAAGCGATCAATTTTCGAATACTTTGCGAGCGAGTTAAATTGTTCGCGAGAGACACGGAAACGTTTTCCCGAAACACAAATAACCCATTAATTGCGCAAACTCGACTAGCGACTAACGACAACGGGAGACACTCGTTAATTTAACGGTACGTGTGCGATAAAACAACTAAAAATATGTCGTTGTTGTTATGTCGAAACTAGCTTCCATAATATAATTAAAAATGTAAAAAAAAAAAAACTAAAATTATAATTGTTGTCGACACCGTCTGCACTTCCAGCTGTTTCTAAAAAAAAGGCTTTGAAAACTACTTCTTTTCCTAGATAGTTTTTCCCTATAAGGGAGTGTATACGGAAGTCCACTTTGCATTAAAATAAAGTAAAAATTTATGTGCGAAACCGGGAAAAACTTACGCGCAGTATTTACTGCGACTTTTTCCACGAAAGTTATTTCAAGGAAAAGCGTTCTATTTCTTGTCTATTATAAGTTGGATCTCTTGAAACTTGCCAGCCCAACATCTGCTAGGAAATTTCTCTCTGTAGCTTAAGTCTCACTCACTACAGAAAACTTTCGCTTTATGTCAATAACAGTATCAGTTTCATGCAACTTCTGAAAGCTGTTAAAGCGAGCCCCCCTCCCCCCCCTCACACACTCTAATAAATGTTGCATGCTTTTTGGCTCTTTTTAAAAAAAATAAATTGATTGAATGTGCTGCTATTATTTAACAGTGGTAATATATTATTTGAAACATTAATTGTAAAAATATTTGTTGTGAAATCAAGTAGAAACATTGGAATAAAAATGTGAAAATTCAGGTTGTGAGATAAACCTTTGAAGGACGGAGCATCGACATCGAACGAGTTTCCCTAACCGGGGTCGAGTAAGACCCTAGTATTTTTTAATCAAAATATAGCTTTTCACAATTCAATATACAAACATATATCGTATTAATCATTTTATACACCAACATAAAAAAAGTTTTAGTCCTATAGCATGTTTTTGACTATTTTTGTATTAAAAAGTAACGACAAGTATCAACATATAAACGCACATAGGTAAGGCCAACAGGCGACTGCATGACTCAATACCACGCGCCAAAAACGACGAAATCAATAGCTTACGAAAATATAGCTGTATCTTTCTCTCGTATTGATTCATCGTTCAACAAGAATAGCAAGCGAACAGTCAAAAACATGACTTATCGCTACCGCCTTTAAATCATATTTTGGAACATAGAAATGTATAAATGTATTTTTTTACGATGTACCCCTTTTATAAATCATACAAAATATATTAAAATAAATTTATTTTAGTTCATTCTGGGAATACAAGAAATATAGGGTTAACAGCTTTGAAAACCACATAGCTATTATGAAAAACGTAAAAATTGGGGCACTTGCATACCCCACTTCGGTGAGGGAGGGTTAATTAATATAATCACAAATAATCTACATAGTTAGTATATGCGTATTATACATAAACGACTCAGTTAAATATTAAAATAAGTTATACGATAGCTTTGTAGTTAAGTGAATATCAAAATAGCTCGTGAAATAACTATCAAAATATACAAGTAAATTAACCGGGGAAATGGCTAGTGAGGTAACCAGTATAATGGCTAACTAAATCGTTTGTAAATTGCCTGCTGAAGTAACTGATAAAGCTATTAATAACTTTTAAAATTATTCGTTAGAGAGTCAAAAATATATCTTTAAAAATCACCAATAAGACTAAAATACTGATGAAGTACATACATACATATGTATGTAAATACTAAATAAGCAAACTTAAGAGTCGTTCACAAACTGAAGTTTACAAACTGAAATTGAAAACAGTATAAAATATACCATATTTAGATTAATGTATTGTTTGGTTATATTTATTCTATGCAAATCTTCAACTTTCAAGATCAAATGTGGTGGCTCTAAAACCATCAAATTTGATCTTATGTTACTAAGAAATTTAACATTTTTTAAGAAAAACATATTTACAGATTTGTGCATATGTATATATTTTCTAGCTTTAATGTTGTTTTATTTAATTTTGAAATAATTAGCTTTGATTTCAAAAAACTAAAGTAGGACGATGAGAAGAGATCCACCTCTCCTTCTTTCCACTTATTGAGCGTTACCTAACAAACCTAGGTTTTACTTGTATAATGAGTAGATTTTTCCAACTTTCAAGCGCCCAAGTAACGCCGGGCAATCCATCTACATATGTAGTTACTTATAAACACAATACAAAATGTGTAATTCACGACCATAATAGCATCCGTAAGCAATTTCGGCACGCAAAACCATTAGCATTCAAAACCGAAATTTCGCACCAACCCCAACGACTCTCACCATAGTGCAAATGCATCAAAGTGCACAAAAGTACCCCCGCCGATTTGCGAATAATATCACCGGTGCAATTTTTGCGAAATTATCGTCTGCAAACGGCCACAATGGCCGAATGAATGGGGCGCGTTGCGTAATGGCCGTCGGCGTAAATCATAACCGAATCGGCTCAAGTGAGCTTTCGGCCTTCGTACAAAATCAATAACCATCAATTACGCGGATTAACCAGCCCCGTGTGCCACCCCTGAATCCAATCCAACCCCCTGGACTAATAACGCGCCACCCCTGCATCCCCTCAAACCCCATGTTTGTTGTTCTTTTTTTTCGGGCCATGTATGTATCTACATTGTACGGAGAGCGGACATTTATTGTCGACGTGCATTTCGGCCATAAATCATGTATAACGACCTACCGTGTGCGTATGTTGTTGTTATATCTATCAAAAAAATAACAAAAATTGCGGATATTTCGTCTGCATTTATTGATGGCGTTCGATTCAAATTTTGGATGACGGAAATTATAGCCGCTGCATGAAAATCAATGTGGTATATTGTAACATATTTTTGTCACAACCCAAAATTTCATATTTAGAAATCATAAATATCTTTTAATTGAATGAAATCATTGATCTTTACCAAGTATATGCACATACAAATGTACATATATGTATGCGCGTTCTATTGTAAATGGCTTCACAAACCGTCTCAAATTCAATGTCTCCAAGTTAATATTTGAAATAAGAATCTCTTGAAAATTCTAGCCAAAGTAGCTGATCCCAGAGTACAAAATTCGTAATACAGGAATTTCGCAATATTATCGTAGTATACATAATTTGATCACAAATTGAAAATATTATACCTTTATTATATGGACATAGATATGTGGTTCTATTGATAGCTCTGTCTCCTCCAGTCAACTGTACCAAATTCTTTTGAGATATCACTGTTTTTAATATACATATGTAATTTTTACCAGTACTAAGTACAGTATTAAAAAACAATATTATAAAAATGGATTAATACCAATAAACAAAACTAAACCTAAATTAAAATTTAGTTTAAATATGTATTAGTCAACTGTATGAGCTATTGTTTTTGAAAATTGAATAGTTGATGGCACAGGGCATTTTATTACAGGAAATGTTTAATTTAACGTTCGCTTTATACGACGAAAGTTTCCATTAGGTCCATCGATGATATTTCAAAATTTGCGTTTTTCGCTCCAGATTGCGTTTTTTGCTAATATATTATGTATGTAAGTATATTATAATAAAATGCTGCTCTTTTAACCCACTTACATGTCCTTTTATAGGACTTACGTCTATGTCTTCGATTACACTGAGCAACAAAAAATCACGTTTTTGAGTTACCAGAGCGGAGACTAACCAATCTTTACTAAGTTTGACTCACTGAATTTGAATATGATAATTATTTTTGTTGGTTAGTGATCGCTTACGAGATAGGAGCGTTTAAAAAAATGCACGATTTTTTACAGTTTTTTGACTTTTGCGGTTTTTAACTCAAAATCTAGTATTGTTGTGCTCATAGTGAGTATTAGAATCAATAGTCAGAAGTTTTTTCTTTTGATTATGATTTTTTATTGTTTTAAAATACTTATAATTAGTTATCTAGCGAATTTTAAAAGTCAAAAATATATATTTTTTTACGGATTTTTTCTTCGTGCTATGTTGCGTTTATTTGGCCAGTTTTTTATTTCACCACGTTCATAAGGATTGGTTTTCTATCTCAATATTTTTTTTTTTATCTAAACGTACTAACTCGAGCGGTAATTGCGTTCTCTTGCTTTGAAAGTCTTTCGTTCATACACATTTATCCTATTACTCACTTTGAGCACAACAATACTAGATTTTGAGTTAAAGTCCGCAAAAGCCAAAAAACTGTCAAAACTGCGCAGTTTTTTAAACGCTCATATCTCGTAAACGATCACTAACCAACAAAAATAATTATCATGTTCAAATTCAGTGGGTCAAACTTAGTAAAGATTGGTTAGTGTTATCAGACTCATTCCATACAAACTTAAACCGACATATACCTATGTACATATATTTGGTATTTAGCATTTTATGTATACATAGCATCCAAGGTAATCAATTACAATTACGAATGTATGTAACCATATGCATGACAATCTAAACAGATGTTATACACGGTACAGCTATTACAGCTATCGAATGATCGTCTTTGGCAGAGAGCAACGCGAGTTCCTACTTCATTTCCAGATGCCCTGCAATAACTCTTTGCGAATTAATTGTTTTGCAATTATGTATGTGTGCAGGGTTGTATTCGCGCTCTCGCTAATGGACGTTGCAAATAGTTTGTTTCAGGGGCGTAGCCCGATCGATCCGTTTCACCTGAAGCCGGCGCATACCGTGCACGCTTGCACTTCGCCAGATATTTATCCATTGGCGGCGCGTGACAAATTTTATTTTATCAAAAATACATAAATATATGCACTTATCTATACAACACATTCAACGATTGTCTGAAATGATAATACAACATACACGATGATTTTAATTATAAATTGAGTAATCCCATATTCAAACTTTACCAAATTGATTTCTTTTGTACGGGTCAAATATTTTTCTCTACTTTGTGTCGATAAGAAAAGTATTTTTCCGAATAGTCTGAAATGTGATATTGGTCAGTGGTGTGGATGGAACAAGAGGGAGGCGACTCTTTGAATAGACATATCAAGCAAATTTACCCCACGACAGGCAGTGTTTTTGTTAATTATAAATTTCAAAAAATCAAATCTTCCCAAGGCACTTAACATAAGGCGTCGTCACAAAATCACACGGGACAAAATCGCTCAGACGAAACCGCACAGCGACAAAAATCTCGTAACGCATATTTAAACAAGAAAATAAATATAAAAACAAGTAATATACATATAAATAATCAAACAGGTCTAGTGCATAAGAAAAATCCGATAAAATAAGAATCGTTTATTAATTTTGAAATTAATTCTTGTGGGTAGTACTCTTATGAGGAATAATCATAGAAACTTCATGCATTAAGCGGCTAAATTGTCTAAAACACACAGCAAGTATCCATCCCAAGAAACTTTCCATCTGTGCAATTTGTAACTTTCACAATCGAATATTATGAACTGTGATAAATAAAATCTGACAAAACGAGTGGGTGGCGGAACTCAAATCGAAATCAAACGTCAAAGTCTTCAAAATCTTTACTCTTCTTACATTCACTTACGATCACTAGTCAAAAAAAGTTTGGGCTCTTATCCGAACGTTTTCATGCTTTGCCATTTTGCTCAGTTCGGTCATCAATATAAGTGGAAATGACGTCCACCAATACGATGGTGAAAAAAAATCGTAATAGACACGTTTGAAAATACTCCATCATATTTCTTCTTGATGTCTATCGTCCGAATTGATTTTTCAGACTAACAGTCTGAAATAGACGTCTAGTTTGTTCGTTTTAGCCTCTTCTCACTTTATATCCCTTTTCACAGCCATCTCGCTATGTCAGATTTTAATTGTTTAACCCGTTGGGTGCTAACGACACGCTTCTCGTGATCACAATGTTTTGGTGATTATATTTTTATATAGATGTTTTGGTGATTATATTTTTATACAAATGCTTAGTAAATATTACTCACCAAATTGATGATAATCGTAAATGTAAGTGAATATACTAAAATGTATAATGGGTGATCCAAATATGTAAAATCACTTTATATGTTTACTTTATATGTAAAATGATAATATGATCACTTTATATGTAAAAATGCTAATTTTTTTTCGATTTACCTGCTTACACAATAATGGTGAGTCGATTCCTGGAAAACATCATGTTTTTAGCAATTGTAGACTTTTACGCTACCTTTTGAGGGAACTAAATAATGGAAAAACCACAAGTTTCTTTTTTACGGGATATCATATGAAAAGTACAATTCAGAAATTATCTCATACATAGATTGATCATTCATACAATAGAGGCATGTCGTAGATTGCTCGTGCGGTTGTTGGTGTTTTTTTTTGTATGGTTTTTTTGATGGGTCCAGCATGTCGATAGTTCGGGTCATAAAATCCATGCGACCAGACCCAACGGCGTCAACTGATATCAACCGTCGTCGGGCTTTATTACCCGAGAGACCGACATGTTGCAGGGTGCGGTCAGATGAAACGTGACCCCATAAAATGTGTATGGGATCGGTCATTTTGCAATTTCAGAACGACACGTCGCGCCAACCAAGTTGTTCGCGAGTCGAGCGGTGCGGCCCGGCCCTTAGCTCAACTGTCGTTTGAGACTTCACGATTTGACTTGCGTATCTACTTGATTTTCGCCTATAACTATTTCTTTTTTCACTCAATATTGTTTTACCATCGAACTGTCAGAAGCTATTTAAATATCTATAAGTGACCAAACCACGCAAAGTGGCATAGAAAAATCTATATATATGTATATAAAAAATAATGTCTGTGTGTGTGTCTCAAATAGGCTCCTAAACCACTCAGCCGATTACGATGGAACTTTCGGGATTTGTTTTATGCATGCCCGGGAAGATTACTGTGAAAAAAAATTCGGGAAGAAACGGGAAAAACGGGAATGAGTGTCATTCGCTATAATTTCAAATGTTTTCGCGTCGCGACCAGGGTGTTCGCTGCCTGCGTTGTTCCAGGAAAACAAGAACGGGAAAGGGAACGAGAACGGGAACGGGAATTGCATGCGTTATTGTGGCATTGCAACGCATGCAGGGTTCAGCTCGTATAAAATAAAAGCCATGTAAAAATTAGCACCGATTCAAATGTTCCCATAATTTAACCGCAGTGGTAAAAGTCCACACGGCTCTTGAATAATTAAAAATGGAAAAAATATCGCGACGTCACTGCGTGGACTCGGCTCGGGGTAACATTTTCCTAATTATTTTCGCATTTAATTACTTTTGGGTCGTAAATATTTCAGTGCCACTTACACGCCGCGTGCCGTTAAGGAGGCTTTTATAGATAGTGGACGTGCGCGCGCGCTACGTACACCGAAAGGGTTAACGCGTCGAGTTAACGGCACTTTGATGGCTTTTGTTTCGGCCGTGACGTTACTCAATTCGGTGACGGATGGCGTTACGTGCAACGGACGTTTTTCAAATTGCGGTTGCCATCTATGTAAACGGTTAAACGGCGCCGCAACAACCCAACCAAATTGTCCGTTATCATTTTCGCTTTATCCTTCCAGATCTGCATTTCGTCTACGACCCACGTACATTTATTCAATTCCGTACATATGTACACAAAGATATAAAAAGAATCCAATTTAATTTCCCAAGTATTTAAAAAACAATTCCGTCGACAAGATTACATATTATTGTTTTATTACTATAGCCAGCAGCATAGCGCGGTCGTTAAGAGGGCTGTAGGTACACCCGAAACCTTAATTTTGTGACCGTTCCTTTCTTCGATATATATATACATATGTAGGAATGATTTTTAAACGAGCCGAGCCGTATGTGTGGTTGGTCAAACTGCTAGGGATAAAGTATGTGTGTGGTGTGCATGGGAGAGACCAGATGCGTGTTGTTATGGTCACTTGTTGGAGAACAAGCCCGACGACATCATGTTATAATAAATACTTCTGACTTAATCTGCGCGTTTCGCTTGGAATCCTTCACATCCGGATCCTATATTTGGGTGCTCGTCCCGGGATGCCCGAAGACATTCCAGTGACAGCCAGGAGCGGTCAGACGACGACGCGGAATTGTGACAGTTGAGGTTAAGGACGCGCGATGACAGCTACAACGCGTACGAGCATAAAGACGACGCCGATGACGTCACGCCACGCTACGATGATGATATCCACGACGAGAAAGACGACAACGCCAGTGGCAACGACGACGAGGGAGATACCACAGTTCAATTTCCGAGATATGGAGGTTGGTTTCGGTCTTTCGAGATGTCTGCTCAAGCAGAACTCATTGTTTCCAATAATGAAGATGACGATGCGAACATGGCTGATGGAGGTGTGAACCTGGCTGATGGAAGTATGGACGGTGATGGTTTGCAAAGAAGAAGACTTTTGGATTACGGAGACATACCGTCTTCAAATACAGATGAACCACCCGATGATCAATTTAGAAAAGGATCTAAGGAGTATAGTCATTTGAAGAATTCTGAAGATGAGAATAAAGAAAAGGAGAAACATAAAGACAAAGGAAAAGATACGGCTAAATCACAAGAAGGAAAAAGGGACCCAGTCAAAATTTCAACACCAAAAGACACTGTATTCACTTTCAAGCTTGGTCGTAGTCGGATTGATGTTACTTCAATGGAAAAGAAAATAGGACCATGGATTGAGAAAAGACTTATTGGATGTATCAGTGAGAACCAATATGTGTTGACTTCATTTATGGTAAATTACTAGCAGGAAATCTGTGGGGTGACGGCAGGTTCATTGGACGGTCACGGAGAATCTGCGCGTTTCGCTTGGAATCCTTCACATCCGGATCCTATATATATATTGAGTGTATGTATATATTGAGTGAATGCGACAATATATATCAATATATATGTATATTGAGTGAATGCGACAGTTGCGCTTCGACCAGATAAAACGTATTTTAAATTGACAAAATCGAGGTTTCGTATTCTCCTATTTTCTCCTCCAAAACTGGACCAATTTTTAAAAAAATTTCATCATCGGTATGAGAAAGATACTTTCTGTGCATCTATCGGCGTATTTTTTTTTTAAATCGACCGTTAAATAAGCACGCTGGACTCGTTTCGTGGGTGTAAAAAAGAGGCGATTTTATAGATGTTTGGCGGCTCCTAGCTCCTATAAAAAATAATTAATCAAAAAAATAAAACAATAGATGCACCCCAATGGTGGATATCCATAGCATATTAAAAAAATAATTTCTCTAGTGCCATAATTGAGGAAGGGAGAAGTATAGTACGTTTGTATGGACAAGGCGCTGCTGTTCAGCCCTCTTAAGCTTTGATCGCCAGGTTCGATCCCATGAGCTGACCTCGATTGAAAAGAGTTATCAGTAGTGCTGCTGGTCAGACCTGGATATTTGTGACTCCAGGTCGATCGTTTCCTATCAGAGTTTGCCAATTTTCTCTGATTTCATTGTTGAAACGGTTCCCGGTAAAATTGACTAAATATCCTAAATAACCAGCAGTGTGGTCTAGTGGTGAGTGTTGTATTCTATCGTGTTATAGGTTACGAGTTCGCTTCTCTCTGGAGTCTCATTGCCGGCCAGATCTTGGTTTGACGAGGTCGGTCGTTTCATATCAGAATTTGTTAATTTTTCTGATTTGAAACGATTCCTGTGAAATTGGCATTATTTTCCAATTTTTTGTTGTTAGAGTTAATATTATTATCTCTTAGGTTTCGCCAGATTTTCTCCATAGATGTATCTATGGATGATTATTGAGTATTGTTACATGAATAAGTTATTCATAGTTATTTATCGTACGATGTTTGTAATATCTGACCATAGATGTCAGATATTGTTCAGATTTACATGTATTAATCAATATGTGAACCAGGAATGCGCATTTGGGGTTTACCTGTTAATCCTTCCTGGTATATTTTTGTATATATGTATGTATAAAAAAAAATATGTACTATGTATGTAAAAAATAAATAAATAAATAAATCCTTCCTACGTACTATGTCACCACTATTTGAGGTTGATTAATGTACAATAAAATTTATGAGTTAATTTGCGAGTTTTTCAATGTGTCGTAATTCAGCGACTTGTATAATAAAATAAAAAAATGCTGCAATATTTGTAATTTATTTGTGAATGATCAATTAATAACCATCTACTTTTCAGCTCGAAAAAGTGCCATGCTTTTTCCTATTCAAGGTCGCTGTCCCCTATTTTGTACTCTAAAGCATTCGGAACTATCAGTTATTAAAAGCTGACTCAACTGTGGATATTGGCATACTGTTTAGGAGTGACTTCAAACTTTCGACTAATGCTACAAATATATGGATGATAAAATAGTAGAAGTAGTCAATAGTTATTTATATTTAGGACTAATAATAGACATGTTCGGTAGTAATGAAGAAGAAATAAAGATATGTACGTACGAACTTAGGATGGAGTGCATTTGGACGAATGAATGCGGTATTTAAATAAAAAATGCTACTTTGCCTGAAGAAAAAGATCTTCGATCAATGTGTTTCACCAGTGATGACGTATAGATGTGAAACTTGGACATTGAACGCCAAGTTGTTACAAAAAAATTCAATGCACTCAAAGAAGTATGGAACGTTGTATTCTTGGCATAACGAGGAAATACAGAAAACGGAATACATGGGTGAGAAGTATGACGAGGGTAGTGGAATAGTGGATAGGATGAAGATATTGAAATGGAAATGGGCGGGCCACGTGGTTAGAAGATTGGACTAAAGGTGGACAAAAAAAGTGCTAGAATGGTATCGGAGTTTCGCCAAACAGACGAGTGGAAGCGTATTGGAGAGGCCTTCATTCAGCAGTGGATTGTGAATGGCTGTAGATGATGATTACAAATATGTGCTATAAAGTTACCAAAATTCTTGGATTTATTTTGCGCAATGCTCACTACTTCCAAGATCCAAATATGATCGTGTTAATTTATCGTTCACTTTTCCGGAGAATATAAGAGTTTAGGTCTGTCATATGGAATGCCAGTGAAATGAAACTATCTCTCTCTCTCTTTATAGAAAGAGTTCAAAAAAAGATATTTCGATACCTTTACATGAGGAAGTATGAATAATACTCCGATTTATTTCCCACAGCCTTTTTACAATGTTTCATAAGCTTCGACTCACTATCTTCAAGAAGGATTGTTGCCATTTCAAAACACTCTTTTCGAGTATTAAAGGGAAGTATTGACAACCCTTCGATTTCCAATGAGCTTAAATTTTGGACTCCTGAAAGTGGAAGAGCTTTGCGTCATTGTCGAATATTCCAACCTATTGTTGCAAAAACGTCTGTTTTCAGTAATTCGTGTCTTGTAGAGGCTGTCCGGTTCCTTAGCGTGATAGGTGAACATTTGGATCTGTTTGATGAACTGGTCAGTTTCATGAGATTCAACACGAGTCTATTTGATTGAGATGAATGATTGATAATTTCTTAATTTTTTGACGTCAGGTCTCATCGGTCATTTATTTTTTATTATTATTCTTTTATCATCTACAATTAAACTATGATAAAAAATAAATTATAATAATAAAATAAAATATACAAATTGAAACTTCAAACGGTTGAATTTTTTAAAAACAGATTATTTACATTTAATTTGAATTACCTATTATTATAATTACATGCATAGATATAAATCACTTTCCGAATTCAACAGACTGTACGTAATGTGTTTTACCAAACAATGCATGGGAGGAATTCTAAGTAATAAGAAAATAATACTAATTTGTAATAAATAATAATAATAATAAATTTAAATAATACCTAATACATTTATTTATGATATTTAAGTAAATTTAGTTAAAAAATCGCTATTTATTATTCCTAATATCCATCTAAGGTATGTATGTATGTGTGCGACGCGTAATTAGGGAAAATTAATTTTCCTCGACTCGTCAGCGCTATAATAATGATTTCAATTATAATTTCACCCCCCCGAGGAAATTTTAATCGAAGATTTTTTTCCCGTACTCCCGTAATTAATTATTAATTTGATTTGCAGAAAGAAATAAAGCGGCTCGGCGCTTTATTTCTTTTTTTCGCCGAGTAATTCCCGCCGACGACGACGACCGCCGTATTTGTCCTTTGTTGGCAATTTAAATTACATTGTAAAATTTCACCCGGGGAAAAGCCGAAGAAATAATTAACGAATTTTCCGCAGAAATACAGCCAAGTTCATTAAATACTTAGAAACGAGAGGGGGGGGGGAGGTGGGCAATCGTTAAACTCGGCCGTAAAATATTGAGCGACCGCAATTTCAATGGCGAAAGCTGAAAGTTTTTCCATGCTAGCCACTCGTAAACGCCAGCGTGCGATAAAAGGCATTATCGTAATTAAAAATTGATATATTGTAGCACTTCCGGTTCGGGAATACTCTCGAACGTTCGAACGCAATGGCGCGAGCAGAAGACACCGCTAAACTGTGTACATTTTCCAATGAGTACACAGTTCGACGTATTAATCGGAGAATCAGATTCTGTGGACCAAATTCAATCAAATCTATTAGTTTTCAAATATCAGATAGTGTACCCTTAGTTAGACATACAGACGTGGACAAATGGACACTTGTAAAGAGTGCATTTGACAATTATTTATTTATTTATTTGGAAAATTTACAGTTTATTAAGTTACATAGATTGATAGTAAAAAAACATACTCAAATATTTGATACTGCCATTACCTGCATCCCATATTAATAAAAATTCCCGTATTGTTTAACTCTACTTTCTTTTTCTTAGTTGCTTATTGTTTAAAAAAATACAAAATTTTCAAATTTACGCAAATCAATGTTTCGAAACAAGTGTGTCAGGATAGAAAAAGATTCAAATAACTTATATTATCGTGATGTGTGGTCCTAACGACATTAAAACCGAGCCAGCAGCGTGGCTCGGTCGTTAAGCTTCTGCTTAACACTGAGAGGCGCCGAGTTCGATCCCTTGAGCTGACCTCGATTGAAAAGAATTTTTCTGAGTATATCTGTAATGCTGCTGGTCAGACCAGGATTTGTGACTCCTGGTTGATCGTTTCCTATCAGAGTTTGCCAATTTTCTCTGATTTCATTGTTGAAACGATTCCCGATTAAAAATTGGCTAAAAATCCTTCCTACCCACTATGTCACCACTATTTGAGTATGATTAATGTAAATATTACAATAAAAATGTATGTACAATTCATAGATGTCTCGTTAGTTGTCGAGTTTAAGTCAGTGTCTCGTAATTTAGCGACTTATGTATATAATAAAAAAATGCTGTATTGTTTGTAATTTGGCCAGGAAGGCGCATTGGGGTTTACCTGTAATGCCTTCCTGGTATGAAATTAAATAAAAATAAAAATAAATAAAAATAAAATAAAAATAAAAAAAAAAAAAAAAAAAAACGATACGAAGAGATTATTTCTGTAAAAAATCGATTAAATAACGGGAAGAATAAGGAAGAAAACACTGCATAGATCTCATTTTAACGACCTTGTCTTGAAAAATGAGCTAGCTGAAGAAGTAAAAGAGGAATGAAAAATATAATATTTATAAAAAGTACCAACCATTTAATCGGTAACCTTAATTTCTTTAACATTGTGTCCAAAAAATAGTTGGGAACTTTTGAAAAAGACCTTAACTTACTCTACCATGAAAGATGATAAAATTATCAATTTCAAATAAGTTTGTTTTTCTGATTTATATATTCTGTTTTCAAACTAGGACCACCAAATTCAATGTACAAACATACATATTTATATACAAAAAAGTTTTTGTAACTATAATTATATTGTTTTATGCTTTTAAGAGTTCCAGAATTTTGTGTTTTGTCACTGAATTTAGAGTAGTCTAATTCTTCAATATGCAATACAGTTAGTAATTTGACTCTGATTAAGTCACTGTAAACTAGCTCGGTAGCAAAAAGTCTTGATCCTAAATATATTCATACACATACCTTCATTCCTGAATATCACGATTGGTCTTCCAATGAAGGGTGTGGACTCTTCAGAACATCTCTCTCCAACACTCTCTTCGCCAAGTGAAAGTCACTTAGAAGTTATGATTGGGCCAAAACACTTATACAGTTGGACCACGACTTTCACCAAATATATTACTTTATTTAATCTATTAGCGAGTTTAAAAAGTATATAATAAAGTATAAAAGCTTTTAATATTAAGGTTATATGAGATGATAATAAATTAGAGTGAAAAAAGTAACTGTTTAACTATTTAACCTTTGAGTTTTATAGGGGTGGTAGAAATATATGTTTGGATATCTAGCTATCATCGCATAAATCTGAGATATGAATCCGATGTAATTATTAGAATTCATTGATTATTAAACCCATCTAGCTACACGTTAGAGACACAAACTTACTTCAAATATAGCTAATCTCCGTATGTCGGTAAGATATCAAAGCGACCTAAAGGGTGGAAGTGGTTCAAAATCAGATAATTTTTCTGACAGGCAGGAATGCCACTAAACTAACAGATTAACCCTTTGAATGCTGACCAACGCCTATCACCGTTTTGCTAACAATTCTGTGGGCCTGAAAAACGCCTATAGGCGTTGTATTTTGAGCATGTACAAAGTAAACAAGAATACTACCCGCTAAGGCTTTCCAGGTAGCATTGAAAAAAAATGCATTGAACATGGATTGTGTAATCCGTGTCATTTATTTTTCAACGTTTATAAAGACTGGTTTACACCGGAATATCTGAATTTATAACCATAGCAGAATTTCCCGATGGAAATCCCTAACTGCTGAGTATTTTAGATTGTGGCTTGGCATTTAGATTTTGAGCATTACATTTTAACAAGAATGAAGAAGATGGAACTATTTTAGAAAAATACATTCATTAATAGACTTCTTTTGTTTATTTCATATTGTTGCAAGATATATTAGAGAGTCTAAGCACAACTTTACAAAATTCTAATTCCTCGATGGTAGTTATCTAGGGTACTAATCTACGATTTCCAAATAATTCTAACTGGCTATTAAAAAGCTTGTTAAAACACTACATATGTATATCACCGTACTCGAACTTAGACAGTAGTGTTTACATATGTACGTTATACGATTCTACAGCGTAGACTATACAATTTTTTAAACAATTGTGTGAAGCCAACGGTTCAATTGTTTTTAGTCAGCTATTTCCTAGATTGTTAAACACAGATAAAAAGTGGTCTGTGGGGACGATCTTTCCATTTGCGACTATTTCAAACAGATTCCCATTAAAAGAATCCGCAACTGAAACGCGAATGTATGTATAAGAGCATTTTTTTCATATTTATGCCATAAATATCGGCGGGTTTGAATTCGCACAATGAGGCTTGTTTGCGAAACTCGCCAATCAGGCCGGGAATCCCTCGGGATAAGAACATCATTAACGTGGGCAAATCGCACAAAACAGAGAGGAGATCTACGCGCGGGGCTTCGAAGGTCGCCGATGCAAAGGAAAAGTGGAATTTACGAAGAAAAACTTTATGAAGCAAACGTCTGGGATGGGCTGGAGGGCTTTGGAGGGTTTGAAGGAATAAGGGGGTGACGGGGATGGGGTTTAGAAGTGGGTGAAATGGGAAAGGAAAAAACTTGACGTCCGTGAATTATGAATAAAGGTGAACTGGAGCGCTATATGAGACAACGTATGAAATATCTGCCAGTGTTATTATTATAGCGTGCGTTCATATTTTATTATGATATATTTTTAATAAATAATCTTATGTATATTAGCTTTATTTCGGATTTGATTTACGCTCATGCATATGGATAGAAAAAAAAGAGTAAATAAACATACACATTTATAATGCATACATAAAGAATTATGAATTTTGAATTGTTTCATTTTTCTTATTACTAAATAAAATAAAATTTAATTTTTACATATATTATATTATATACTATACATGTGATATAAAATATTTAGGGATAACGTTCGATAAAATAATGAGATGGGCACTACATTGAGGCAGTGCAATGCACGGCGATGCGGGGTATATCCTCAATATACCCAATATTTAATCGCCATAGTTCTTTATCAACTCAAAATAGAATAAAATTATATCGCGCGATCATATTGCCACTATTTTTTTTGCTTCACCTGTATGGATACTAACCCTTCAAAGCACCATATAATACAAAATAAATCCCTAAAAATAATTTATACACACACCCATATATACTAACTTGAAAAAACTGCATGCCATAAATAATATTCCGTTTGTTACAGACATAACTAACAATATAAAAACCAGTAGATTCTATGATAGAATCACTAATAACCATACTAACACACTTGTGAAGAGTCTCGGTGATTACAACAAAATTTCTATACCCTTCATATATAAACACAGATTACCTAAACACAATCTACTTTAGAGAGTCTTTTATTAAAATTATGTATCAGATATATTATGAGCATATATAAGAATTGTAAATAGGTTTTTGAGCTCTTTTTCCTATTATGCTGTACATCAACATTATAATAATATTGTTGCGTAGGGGTGGGTGGAGGATCCAAGTAAAAGGCCAACAGTCGTTTCACAGCATTTATTGATGATTAAGGAGATACACGCAGTGTCACGGCTAAGTCCAGAATGAATTATATCGCCTACGTACCGCCTTATAAAGGGTAGATCTCTCAGGACGCCTAATCTGTTTACCTGTTGTATAGTCACGTATTCGGATATGTATTTCCAAGACATTGGGTCTTCCCGTACCGATTCTGAGAAATAACTAATAACGGTCATTGTTTAGCCTAAATGCACTTAGAGTCCAGATATAATCTTTGGAAGTAAGTGCATGCATTTAGTTAATCCGATAACAGATATCCGTTGGTCTAAGTACAATTCGCTCAATCCACGGCGTACGTAACAATATAATACTATGATTACTAACAAAATTAAATTAAAATTGTAAAATAGAAAATGATCAGTAGATCAGCAGCTATTTAAATAGATATAAGATGTATTGTGAACATAATTTAGTAATAATAAAAAGCATTTAAAAATCAAAATCAAATACATGTGATTACTTGTTTGTACATTGGTCCTCGATGTAAATCTACAATTTAAAATTTAAAACCCTATATTTAGTATTTCCCACAGATTACCTAACTGTAAAAGTTATATTTTTTACAGCAACACTGTGTGATTTCACCAGTAATTTATTAAATACATACAGAATGGACCAAAACGATTCATCTTATTCAAAATTATTTTGTCATAGAAGTTTTTAAGCATTTTGAACTATACGATTTAAGTCAAATTTTGGAATTACATATATTCAATAATATTTAAGTGAATTTCATATATTTTATTTTTGAAAATAATAATTTATTTATTTATTTATTTAATATATTTTATATTTAATATATTTATTTTCAAAATAAATAAGAATACATTTATACATATATGTATTCACAAATACTAACAAATATATAAATACATTATTATTCAACTGAAAAATGACCAAAAGTAATCAGCCATTTATTATTTAATTTTCACTTATTAAATGAACATGAAATATAAGAATGCATATTTATATACAAAACAAATATGAGGTCGTTTTGATTAATATTAAAAAAGTTATATGCAAACAAGATAGGGTGATTAATTATGGCCCACCCACACAATACATCTACATACATACATAATGTTTACCAATATTTCACGTCCTAAGCATAAAAAGTGTCGATAAAAGTTGTCCGTCCGCATTAAGAACAACAAAAGACCTTTCTGATTTACACCACCTTCTCTCCCCAGTCACCCTCCCCCACCCCACCCAATCTTCCCATCCTCCGTCATAAATTAATAACTGACGTACTTTGTGAAATTTTAACGCCAAGCGAAAAGCTATTAGTAGGCGCCAAGTTTGTCCGAGGTGTCACCGGGTGAAAAATTTGCTTACCTTGAATAGAGGGGGGGTCGTTATGACCCCGCCAAAAACCGGAAAAAGGGGTGGTTAATTTGTCGCGACCGAAGTTTTATCAGACGGCGTGTAAACACGACTGTAATTTAAGAAAGTGCCTATTCAATATGCAAAAAATACATAAATATTAAATGAAACAACAAAATGCAAAGAAAACCTGCATTCCAACATCGTTGGAATCCACAACAGCTTCGTATATTATATTAATTTGTGGAATTCCATACAAAATTTGGCTTACGGACTTTTGGCTGACAGACATTTTTGGCCGATTGAAATTGTTGATTGCTTTAATTTATTTATAATGAGTAGTGGACGACGAATGGCTTTGAATGATGATGATATTTTTGCGTAGGGGTGGGTGGAGGATCCAAATGAAAAGCCAAAGTCGCTTCACAGCATTTATTGGGTGTTTAAGAAGGTCCACGCACAGCCAGTGCTCCATCCAGAATGACCTGATATGGCCTAAGTACCTGTTTATAAAGAGCAGGTCGCTCACCGCATCTTCCTCGACGCGTTTGTTATGTCACAAATCAATGGTGTGGCTTATCCCTGTAATATTGTTACAATTATGTACGTACATTCACAATCAGACGTTGTTATGCGTCAATATTTTACGCAAACATATTATGTGTATACGATTTGAGGAGAGCCAACTCGGCAAGAAGCCGCCTACGTACGGTCAACTTTTATTAACGTACCTCTACAAGAGTTTCCGTATCGAAGGTGGCATATAAGGATGGGTGGTTTGGAGTGGAAATAGGTATGGAAGGGGGATGTGTACTAAAACGAAGAGGTCTAAAAGCGAGCCACAGTGTCGGAAGCGCTGTAAACACGCGACTCTCTGGCTACAACTCTTTGGGGAAATGCATGGCGTTCACACGCTCCGCACACAAATTAATTTTATTTAATCCAATTTCGAAATAAAATGAATAAAATCGTACAAACATAATCACCAGGATGTGTGTAAATATTTAAGTTGAAAATAATTTTAAAATATACTACATTAACATGTCAAACGACTTGCTACGAGTAGTGTCAATGTTTACAAAGGCCATACTAGAACCACCAGCAGTTTTTGAATAAATACGAATATTTCATAGATATTTGAACACTAAGCAAGTTATATCGAAGGCTGATTATATAATTCATTATTTTATATTAAATAAAAATCGATAAAACACATCAAAGCCTGTCCATAGTGAATAAAATAGACAATATTGAAAAATCATATATTATATTCATATATGTATATATATATATATATATATATATATATATATATATATATATATATATATATATATATATATATATATATTAATACGTTTCGATGTACGTACATACATATCGATGACTTGATGCACAAATATTGTATGTCCATTTTTGAAGTTGTATCGAATTTTAAGTTTGTAGATGCTGGAATAATTCAGGTTTTTCCTTTCAAGGTAATTTATTTATACCAAATAAATTACCTTGAAAGGAAAAACCTGAATTATTCCAGTATCTAAAAACTTAAAACCCGATACAAATTCAAAAATGGACATACAATATCTGTGCACCAAGCCATCGACATATGAAAGCTGTATATATTTACATACTTGTAAATACGAAGAGAAAAATTGATAAAACACACCAACACGTGCTGATTTCAAATGTTAAAATTAGAATAGGGATTGCAATTCAATTTTATTGTGAATTAAGTACATACATATACGTGCATATTATTGCATAATAATACATTTAAAATCGACGCAAATGGCGGATTGTGGATGTAGCAATTTATTTCAAATTGACAAATTCACTGGAAACACAGACCAACTGAATTCTAATAAATGTGATTTTAATGTATGAATTGTAATAAAATTGATCGAAATAAATAAATATGATTGGTTAAAAAAATGATAATAATAATAATAATAATAATAAAAATGATTATAAATAATAATAATAAATAATAATAATAATAACAAGAAAGTCAATTTATGGCCATCAGTAGAGTGGCTGCAAATAAATTTTCTTTATTAGTATGAATTCACTGTAATGCATTTAAATATATGACGATATTTAGCTGAGATTTGTTTATAACTACCTCGCTTATCAATGTAGTTGACTAACCAGTAGGGACAAGACACACCATTGATTTGTGATACACCTAATTGAATAAGTAACACCATTGATTTATAGCACACCTTAAACATGGACTAACCGAAATTGTACGACACGTGACTTCAACACTTCATTGTTTTAAATAAGAGTATATAAACTCATTTCTGTTTCGAATTTAATTAAGTAATCACCATCGAGACTCCGAGAGTGGTAGTCGATACCATCGAGACTCCGAGAGTAGCAGTCAACACATCAGCAGCAGAACAAAACTAAACAGTGAAGCAAAGTTAAAGTGAAACAGTTCTACGTATCTCATTTAAATACTCGGTTCTATAACACTGTTCGACACGAAAAATGGTTCAGAGACGAGATATGACTTCTTATAGATCTATGCCTAGTAAACACGAATCTGGTAATAAAAAATGTTGATTGGCTCGAGATTCGGAGGTATATGTGTTTTTTAAATCGCGCGATTTTTCTATATATTCGTGTTGTTCGATCGATATCTCAAAATCTGTCAATTTTCTGTTCAAAATGAATATTGGAATCTATAGTCGAGTATTTTATCTTTCATTTTTAGTACTTTTCAGCTTTCAAATCTCTCATAGTAGTCGTCCAGTTCAAATCAAAAGTCAAAAGTACGTATTTTCACTTAGGATTTTTTCCCACTGTTAATACTATTTTATATTGAATATTTTCTATTGAAACATGTTCATTGGGATAGTATTCTGGGCACACTATTTTTTTGTATTCGTTTAAAATGATTAATTGGAAGAGTGCTGAATTTAAAATCGGTAAAATTGCGAGCTAAAAGCTCGTACTAGTATTTACTCATATTTACACGAATCTCAATTGAATTAAGAGGGATAATATATTAAATTGTCTTCGAATGAGAATTAAATAAAATTCGACTATTCTTGAGAATTCGTTTATTTTATCGAGGTAAGCCAGTTATCAATAGAATTTTTGTTATGTTAATTTTTGTTATTTTGTCGAACAGTGTAATTAAATTCTATCAATAAGATAAAGTAACGCTTTAATTATAATAAAGAAATCTTGGTAAGTTAACCAAGTATTTTCAAAAAAGAAAAATTATTTAATCTTTCATTGGAACGTGACACCACATACAGTTATCTAATCCACGAAAAAAACTACTTTATCTACTACCGGTATACTAGTAGTCGGAAAAACCATTTTCCGCTAACCGATTTTTGAAATTTTACGGTAAATTTCAATCCCTAAACGAGAACACAAACACAATACACATCGAGACGTGTTATCAGTGCATATCAACTGCAAAAAAGTCATTTTTGAGGAGTATAGTGTGTGTCGGGCAGTTGCGTAAAGAGCATAATGATACTCGTTGTGCCTCTGCCACGCTGCTCGAACGTATAGTGGCTTAGTTGTTGCAAAAGCTTCGACCGGAAGCCGACGCTGATGCGGCGCTGCCACCGGAAGTTGGGGAAATTCGAGTTGTCAGGCCTTTTTACGGCCCATAAAGGCCGCTTCCTCGCTTCTTCACCCGCTTTTATTTACGGCGACGGGAAATGCCTGCGGCGGCCCGTGGAACTGACCCGACCACCCCCTCGCCACCCCCAACCACCCACCTGGCCGATTAGCGAATCGCCAGGTACCTACATATGTACATGCACTCTTTGACTAGATCCTGACGATATACCTACTCGAGACGATGTAATTTTTCGGCAATCGATCTTTAGGGTCATTAACGACCCCTCCCCCCATCCCCCCACCCTCTTAGTTCTCCGGCCATTAGGGGCTAATGTCGTAAAAGATATATCGGCATTTTAACGACCCCCATACAAGAATTATTACGGCTATTCTTTTAATGCGGTCAACTGATGAACAGCACTCAAACGTATAATGTGAAGGTTTTATGTCGATAGATACGTATGTATATTGCTCTTGATGACACATCGATAGACATACATATATGTACATACGAATGGTTGAATTTTGCAATTTTTTTCTAAAAATATGTATTTGGCCATAGCCTCGATAAGTGTTGGGACAAATTTGATTCCATATTTTTATACTTTAAAAAAAATTACATTTTGTTTACCAAGAATCATCCATACATATAATCACACATTCTTATTAACTATCTGTAATATTAAACATACATATACATACATACTTAAATACATACTCGTATGTACATATATATGTATGAACATAATACAGTGTGTGTTCTAGTTTTTAGCTATTACATTCGCACACGAAAACGATTTTGCATAATGAATCGTTTTGTGCAATGAAAAAAAATTTCATGAAACTTCATAATTCATAAGTCATACATAAAATATCCTCACTTGCATACAACTATTATAAAATTTTATAAAAAGCCTATATAAATGACTATTTATTGATTTATTTTAGAAACAGAAACAACTGACCAAAAAAGTTTCAAAAAAATTGACACCAAAAAAGTTTCTAAAAGTTAATAAAAACAATGAAAAAAAAGCCAAAGAAGAAAAGCAGTGTATATTAATAAATATGTACATATGTGATACTATGAAAATGATTGAATAATAGAAATTTAAAGCAAAGGAAAAACAAAAAAAGATCTATATGAAGGTGGAATTTTTTTTTAAATAAATAGCAACATCTTATAATAATGTATATAAAAACGAAAATAAGAATATTTGGTAGAATAGGGATTAATGTGAAATAATAAAGTATTACGGGGACATTTGATTGGACATTGAAATAGGATCGTATTGAAGAAATCTGGAATTTGCGGTAGGAATGGATTTTTGTATTATTTATTTATTCCAAATTATTAATACGTACATATTTACTCTATAGAAATGATTTCAAACAGTACTAGAAAATTCCAAATGACTTTTTATAAATTAATTGAAAAGCAAAGCAACAGTACTATGAGATTTAAAGGACTAGAATAATCTAAAAATGAAACACAAATTCCTATATTCCTGGCTTATTATTAAATCAATATGAAAACGGAAAGATAGTTAAGTATCAAGGGAAATGCCAAGGTCTCTCACACGACCAACCCTAAGTAATTGATTAGTATCGATTAGAAAATTAAGCAATATAGGGGATGTCTAGAGAATGTAATGTGGAAATTAGAAAAAAAGAAGTTGGAGGCATTCACATGAGATTGTGATAATTCTAAATGTCTTCTTTCAAAACTAAATAATATGACAATGTCACCATACGAAAATTTAGATTCTGATTTGGAAAGGCAAAAAGAGCCTACATCAACGTAAGGCGACTGAAATAAAAAATCTTTCTGTTGATTATTATAACCAAAAAGGAGCATGGATGGATAGAAAGAACTTAAAAGATTGGTTAAGAAATAGATGAGTTCCTGAAGTCAGAGGTTTTTTAAAAAATAAAGGTTTGCATATAGAAGGCAGTATTGTTAATAGATCATCTATTTCGAATGAAACTATGTATATTAAAAACAAACGACGGTCTTAAGATAGCCAAATTTTTACCGCTTGAATAACACTGGTTTACCGCCAATAACACTGGTTTGATCATGGATAAAGATTCTTCCTAACGTGGAAATAGATTTATCGGATTATGGCCAGCAGTCAGTTACTAGTGGGAATCGAACCGCGACCACTCTGCTCTAAAGCACAATATGCTAACCACTAGTCCACACGGCTGGTTATTGAACTACATAAATATGATAGGAATTTAATAAAATTCTGTACACATTAAGGTCTGTTCATACTTAACAGCACTGCACGGCTTCGGCACTGCACGACTCCGTTTCGAATATGTCATTTTATTACATTTTTATTCATATCTACCTACACGTCGCGGTCACGTCACGTTTACAGCAATTTGGCCGAGTGCAAGGCAAAATCGGCTTACTTATACATTAGAAGCCATGACGATACGGCACAATATTGCTTACGTCGTATTGTCGAGTACTTGCAATATGAATGCATACACGTGAATTCGTAGCTACGCGTCAGAATACAAGTCAGCAAAAATGTTTCGACGTTTATCGAACGAAAAATTATGTATAATCGCGCTGTTGTTGGAAGAAGAAGCTCAAGAAGGCAATAAAAAAGCACGAAGGCGTTTTGACGTGCATCCCATGTTAAAAAATAGAAAAACCGAAGGAGAGTTTTGGACACTGTATAAGGAGCATGTGGATGATGGACAAATTTTTTTTAAATATTTCCGTAAAAAATTTAAAAAAATTTTAAATACTTTTTAAATATTTGCGCCAAAACCATGTCGAAATATTGAACAGCTGTCAACTGTCACTATCGATAATTGGTCCAAAACAGCAAAACGACAGATGGCCAAAAAAACGGATACGATACGTTGACGGATGTTGCTGTAAGGTATGAACAGGAAATGTCGGGTACTGCTGTAAGCCTGTCGTGGCGTAAACGTGATGGTTGGTATGAATATACCCATACAAAATGTACCAAAGAATACTTTTCGTACGGCCGGATACCTGCTGAAGTCGGTACGTGCTGACTAGGTATGAACAAACCTTTATACATCCGTAGTATGTACATATGTACATCCCGATTTTAATTATAATTCTAAAAGTTCACGTTCAATTCCGCTCGTATGCATTATATGCATTTACCTTTTATGTACAAAGGCCATAAAGCCTCGTTAAATATAATCCACGTTAACGTTATAATATCCCCGTGCAACGTCTTCGCTCTAATAGCTTTTTAATAAACTCACATTATATTCGCATGCACACCGTTAAAAGCTTTCGATTTAACACGCGACACGTGTACACGTTTATATCTACATACGTATGTAATTTTATGACCCTATAAAGCACATACGATTTTTATTTATTTTTTAATTAAATTATTATGACGCGAGAGCGAGCGGACAAAAAATATTAGTCGAAAAAGCAACATCCGGTCTATTTAATAATTCGGCACAAATAAATTTCGAGTCACTTGCCTTCAATTAGGGGTAGGTGGGTACTCTGACGCTCCCCAGGTTTTGAAATTTGGCCCCGAGGAAAAGTTAAAATTCACAATAGCTTCGGGGCGCAGGCTTAATAGTATTTTTGAGAGTTTCCCCTTCTAATTATAACTACCCTCCCCCGGTAGCAGCCCCCGCCGGTTTGAAAACATGTCTGCGATTTCGCAGAACGCCTCGCGGGATCGCGAATCTGCAAAGTCATCCACCTTAATTGCCGGCAAAGGGTTGAGGTCGCATTCGAAATGTTAAATACGCTGAAAATATTCGGGCGTTTGTTGCGAGCGGATCTCTCGCTTGCCACGTTGTTAACTTTTAACTATCATACTTAACTAATACAAATATTCAGCACTCTAGTTCAAAGTAGGTTAATTAAAATATTTTTAAATTATATCCATATTATCATATATACTATATACAGGATATGCCAGTGACGTACTCTCCTTGATGCAGGATAATACTGATAGGGTTATCGATCAAATATTCGAATATTCACCTAATTTTTGTATATATGACTATTCGAATATTTCATCGAAAATTCATAAATTATTCATTTATACTATTTCAAATGGTATTTGAAAAAAAATTAACACTTGAGCAATATATTATATGTACATATGTATGTAGGTTACCATTTTTTCTTTCAATATACAGAGCAACTGTGCCGATAATTTCGTTCCAACAATCCGTGGTCCTTTTCCATTTTCCATTTTGTATCGAAAATTTAAATCTACATACATATAATAGTTGACCGACAAAGAATCGTAAGTAGTAAAAACATTGAAAACATTGAAAACATTGAAAACGCCATTCTTGACATTCACCCACTGTAAATTTGCTTTGATGTATTCGGAAATATGGCAATAAACGTTTAAAGTTTTTTTTAATTCTTTATAAAATTTAAAATGTCAACGATTATAAAAGGAATTAATAATTAATTGTAATTAACCAATTTTTTTAAAATTAAATAATATTTTACTGGCAATTTGTTGTTTTTTTTTTGCAATAGTTCTTTAAATAGAGATAAACAATACGAATATTCGAATATTTCATCAATTTTTATTCGATATTCGAAGATTCGAATACCACGAATAATTGAGAACCCTGAATAGTTCTGAACTGAGAATAAATAGCAGTACTGCCAAAAGCTTTGAGGGCTAGGGTACATCGAAACAGTGAATTTTTGAATTTGAAAAAGACGTTTTGTATCATGGTGTATCCGTAAAAATATTTTTAAATATTCATAAATTAAACAAATTAAGTTATTTATACAACCCATTCAAGATTGTGAGAATCGTAAATTTAACCGATTTTCAAAGTTTTTTTATTATTCCATTTTAGTTGTTTATTTTTTTAACTCATCTCTTTATGTAAATGGAATAATTTTTCATTAAAAAAACCTCATATAGAATGTTTCTTTACATTAAGGTACGAAAAAAAAATTGAAAAATTGAACAAAAAATTGAAACTTTGTCACGCGTACCTTACACACTAGTATTAGCTCATCTCTAGTAAATAAATGATCCTTAAACACCGTTTATCACCGTAAAAGTTATATATTTTGAAATAAATTTATATTTTGATTAATTTTGAAAAAAATTATAAAGCACATATGTATATACATATATAATTTCTCAAATATTTAAACGGGATCGGATCATCAAGTAAAATCATACATACATATATACACATGTACTTTCACATCATGTACACTAAATTTCAAATTCAACGTGTTTATATTATATTAAAATAAATAAACCGACTTGTACATGTATACATACATACACTCATACATATATCCGTTATATTTGATTATAATATAATATGTTATATTTGCTTAAGAAAGATGAAGAGTTAATGTGTAGAGAAAGGGTCGATTCCGCAGAGCGCAGCGGAGAGGAACATCAGAGAGAGGGATGATGTAGCAAAGCAAAGAGTCAGCCGATTTTAAACGAAAGGGTGTCTGGGCGGGGTGGTTAGATGGAGAACGTACGAAATTATTAATCAAAGCCAGAACATTTAGCGGGGGAGGGGGTGAGAGAGAGAGGGGAGAGGGAGGACCACTTTATAGGAAAGGGAATGAATGTACAGGGCCGAATTTCGTTCTTCCGGGCAATTTCTTAAACAAACGTAATCATGCAACATATGTATGTACATACATTCATATGGGAGTCTGCAAATAGCGTAACTTCGTATCCTTTTGACGGGCACAACTTTGTGTCGAAAGTCGTTCGGAACATTCTTAACGAGCTAATTAAGACCCATTCGACACACGTTGTAGATGGAATTATTAATTATTTAATGCGATTAGCGCCGCCCCTGCTCTACCCAGGAGAAAATCTCCCCGTTATTAAGGAGGTATAGCATAAATAATTAGCATGTCACGCGTCGGCCGTATTAGCACGTTGGTCAGCAAAAGGTTAATCTAATATTCATAGTATATGTATGTACATGTCAGAGATGGTAAGTCGAAATGGGCCCACGACGTTTTTTGGGATTAAGAAATCTCAATTTACTACTGATGCACTAATAAAATCGAAGGGTTTGCCCTATTTTTTAAGAAAATGTGACTCAAATAAATAATGCTTGCTTTTATCATTAAAAATTAAATCAATAAAAATTCTCGCTTGCTTTTCAACTCGCTTGTGAGAAGTAAGCTAGAGTATAATGCAATTGTGTGGAATCCGCATGAAACAAACTACTCTCTTATTATAGAAAAAGTACAAAAAGCATTTCTTCGTTTTCTTTATAAGAAAGAGTATGGGTACTACCCATATCTCTATCCTACTCCTTTCCTTTTGGGAATGCTTGGGTATAATTCCCTTGAACTTCGGAGAAACTTCTCGTTAATTCGTTTCGTTCTCCAGCTATTGCGTGGTAATACGTCATGCCCGTTGTTGCTGGAACAGTTGGGACTTTATGTCCCTAATAATTATGTGCGTGGTAGACATCATCATTTGATGGTTGTACCTGCTGCTCGCACATTTCTTTTTAGAATGGCTCCTATTCCAAGAGCTATTCGACTTCTCAATGAAATCGTTGCTGCTGTCCTTGAATGTGATATTTTCCACCTTGGGGAGCGTAGATTGTCGGATATTATCTTAACATATTTATCTGGTAACCCGCGCTCATAATTACTTTCTTAATTTGAATGTGATGAATGAGTGGAATCTTAATCTACTCTCTTCCATATGGGCCTCGCTGTGATTTTATTTTTTATTCATATTTTGTTTTATTTTATTTTACTTTTTCTTTCTCCTTTGTACATTTTTATATACTATTTTAATTTTGCTCAGTGTAAACAAATAATGGGATTTATGGATTTTATTTTTAATTTTTACACTTTTGTTATTTTTTTTTTCTCTCTGAATGATGTATTATTTTCCTTTTGTTACTTTTTTTTATTATTTTATTTTACCATGTTTTCTGCTTTTGCTTTTTTCCTTTATTTACAGTTTACTTGTTTTTATATCATGTTTTTATATCTTTTTCAAATGTAGGCCATTGTGGCGCATTAGGTTCTTCCTGTAATGCCACAATGGTCCAAAACTATTAAATAAATAAATAAATAAATGTGCATCATAATTGTAACGTAAGTATTATATGTACTTTACCTTACATTACATTACATTGTTCAAAATAAATAGGTTTGTGAGCATTTATTCCAATTGTTCTGTATTATGTATACATTAACATTAAAATAAGATAATACTTTAAATACTAACAAGAAACATAATGTGTAAATAGCTAAAAATAAAACTATCACTGTTTGATCTGTGTACATATATTTAAGCTTGTATTGGTTAGAAAGTTTGTTTTGGAGAAATAAACAATGAAATTTGAGGTTATGGGTAGCTGTTGAACTAATTGTATGTGATGTATGTATGTATGTAAGCTTATTGTAAAAAACTAAATGTATGTAAGCTTATTGTAAATCATATTAACAATTAGATACAACATAACTTCTTATTGAATACTTATCTCACAGATAAAACTCAGTGAAAATATATACTTTTAGCAGTGAAATGTCAGATCTGACATATTTGGCCAAAAATCAATATATATCGTGTACTTACATTACATGAAGCTAGACGCCAAATTTGAAATTTATATATACATATGAGATTTAAAACTATAAATATTTATATATTAGAGATAACGAGAACCTTTAGAGCAAATTTTATAAAATATAGAGTGAATTATAGGCGTTTAAACAATTTAAATATCACGGCGAAAAGGTTGAAGATAGATTATAGTAGCTTGCCGTCACCGTACCCAAAATTGTGGATATTTGATACGCATTGTATACGATATTTTATATCCAACGTAATGGCAGACGATACATTAACGTATATTGATGACCAAAATGAGCAATATGGCAAAGTATGAAAACGATCGGATAAGAGATAAGAGATATAAAAAATTACCACTAACACGAAAACCATGTGAACTGTATAAGAGGTATGTAAAAAATAGACATTGATCACTGAATCAGTAGCTATTAGAATTGGCCTACATAAGATTTTTTATGTACATGCAATATATAATTTCGAAAGAGACTTAGAACAGTGGCATTTTGGTTATTTCATTTCCGATTCCCGATTCCGATTTTAGTTCCAAATCCCGGTTCCGATTTCATTTTCGATTCCCGATTTCTATTTCAGTTTTGTCTCCCGATTCCGATTCCGACAATTGTTGTTTGTCATTATTATTATTTTACACGTAACTTTGTTTTAATGCATGCTTTGTTTTAATATCAATTATTTTTCCGAAACCATCCGTTGAAATATCAACGAGCACAATGCTTGTAATTTACAAAACAATAGAAAACATTCAAAAATCAAATCAAAATCATTTCGAAAGAGACTTTGATCCGTGGCATTTTGCCTATTTTAGTTGCCATTCCCGATTCCTATTTCAATTCCGCTTCCCGATTCCAATTCCAACAATTGTTGTTTGTTATTAATATTATTTTTGATGTAACTTTTTTTTAATGCAAGCATCAATTATTTTTCCGAAACTATCCGTTGAAATATGAACGAACACAGTGCTAGTAATTTACAAAACAATAGAAAACATTAAAAAATCACATCAAAAACACATAATGTAAAACGTAACGAGTATGCTTAACGTGATGAGTAGCATAAATAATATGTTTATCAATTCAAAGTAAAAATATGTTAAAAAGTTTCAATAAAATATGTATGCATGTAGTACATGTTAATATATTTAACATTTCAAAACAATATTAACTTTTCCCAGAAGAAATATGGAATGTTCAACGACCAAAGGGCTAATCGAATGTAGAAGTAATACATATAAAATACACATATACATACATACATATATGTATGAGCTAAAAATATGTTAGAAGAATTCGACGGTCGAGCAATTCCGATTATACATACAACTTTGCAATGTGGCGCTTTTTAATATGTGAAAATATTTTCTCGTACGAAATTAAAAAAGTGCTCCGGCGTGATTTTTCAGGTTTTTTGGGGTGGTCGACGGGCGGGAAAATTCTTGTTTTAATATTTTATGTTTGCCGAAGTGAACGCTTTCACCGCAATACAGGCGTAGGTAGTCGGACGGGTGGATGGCAGGGTGGGTGAGATATGTAGGTGGGAAGGTAGAGGAAAAGTGGTGATTAAGCACTTTTCCTCCGGCTGTCTAGGCGCTTTGAAAGTTTGAAAAGCGCTGGCGCTTTAATGCCGTCCCATACAATCGCAGGACATAATAACATTCAATAGCCGTAAGGTTGCCCCTTCGCACTTTACATCAAGAACGAGTGGAAAATATATTTTTCCACGTTGTTATCCAATTTTATATTAAATCTCAAAACTCTGACAGACCCTTCAAAACAATGTCTTCATATAAAATTTCAAATACATAACACTCATCAAAGCAACGTTGCCGAAAGCGTCATGTATGTAAATGTCCATGAACTTCAGATTAAAAATAAAAATTCGGATGTGACCAACCCCTGACTTTATCTATGTATTTGAGGAATACAAGAAGGTCACAAAACAAAATTTGATATTGAACCATACAGACACATTCACACATACCAGCAGCATTATGAAATACTACTATAGTAATACTATGATAGCATTTTCGATACAAATTGAGCGCAAATGTATGGAAACTTTCACAACACTTTCTACTTCCGTTCTAAAGTTCTACTTCCGGTTGATGGATTTTGTTCAATTTTTTTTATTACTTAAAATCACTATCAGTATGACACACATTTTTTTCTAGATCATTAAAACGTTAACAGTGGTCGAATCTGAGTTTGAATTGGTCAAAATCTCGAGTTAGAATTTGCGGATGCGGTGCATCCGCTCTAAAATCGCCAGACAAATTGAACGACAGATTAACGGACGGCTACTTTAAATGCAATTCTCGTCTTCTCGAATGATAGATTGCACATCAGATGACGGGTAACCTTTCGATGTGCACAGATGCAATTATTAAAATTGATTTGGATCTTTCAGGCGAGTTTAATAAGGCAAGATTCGATAAGTTCCGAATCTTGCCTTATTAAACTCGCCAGAAAGATCCAACTCAATGTTAATAATTGCATCTGTGCACATCGAAAGGTTACTCGTCATCTGATGTGCAATCTATCATTCGAGAAAACGAGAATTACGTTTAAAGCTGCCGTTCTGTTAATCTGGCGATTTTAGAGCGGACGCACCAAACCCAGAATTTGCGCATGATCACAAAACTTCATCTATTGTTACTACGTATGTACATAGATAAAGTAAAAATCCAACCTATGGTTTTAACACTTAAAATATTATATGTTACTTATGTACATGTAGTGCAATATGTAAAATGCAATGAATTAAATCAATTGTTAAATGACATTCATAATCAAAAATGCTAAAAATCTATATATTATTTACGTATGTATGTACATATATGGACGATGGGGATAGCACTATTCTTCAGATCGTCTGGAATAAAAAGATTTTCTTAAAATGAATGAGTATAGTAATTATTTTTCTTTCAGTTTATCTTTGGAAATTTCTCTTGTTTTTTTTTATTTTTCTATTTAATTTATCTATTTTGAATTCTTAATTTTTCCTTTTCGGTTTTTTATCTTAATTCTTTTTGTTTTTTATTTTAACTTTATGTATTAAGACACTCCCCACTAGTTCATCGACTATGCCGCCTATGCCAAGTATTCTTAAATTAATTATGATGAATAATAAATCAAGCAAAAAATTTGTACAAAATACTATCTCGTCTTTGTCATATTTTTATATGTACATATATACACAAAAAATCTATTATATATATATCTCTACCAATTTGTTTGTTTGTTTGTTTGCTTATTTGCCATACAAATCACAGCTTACGATTTGATATGCGAGTCTCCAAAACTGATACATATACATATTATAAGCCTACCTCATAATTCTCTAAATTATACCGTAAACTACAAATTTTTCCGAAAATGTTTCGTTCTTTATTTCTTAAAAGTTACAAATACAACTTTTTCCACATGTGAGCATCGCCAAGCAACTCAGCTAGTATTTAAAATAAATAAAATATAAATAATATTAAGTACAACTTTCCATACTATAAATTTGTATTTATTATCAAATATGAACAAATATATTCTGATCAAAAATAATGCTGATACTTCAATGCACTTCAATAAATGGAAGTGTTTTTTTTAATTAATTTACCAGTATTGCTCGGTCAAGTGTTCGAAAGAAACTGAAAAATGAAGCTTTGCCCGCCTGAATTAGTATACCTTAAGATAGTATACCAAATTAACTTATTCTAAATTGAGAACTGTAGATCTATAGCAGATAAAAAAATAAATAAAAAAACTGTTTTATGTTTTATTGTTCTTACCTGTTATACGTAGTATCGGTTAGCGAAATTTCATTGTACATACGTCGATGATACAATATTGTCCAATTATTTTTATTTTGACTGGCGTATTTGTCATCTTCGTATTTTGACACCATGTGGCGGAGGCATCTTGTATAATCTAATATTATTAGATTGATTTTGTGTCGACTGAATCCGGACTGACGTGTTTCCCATTAAACAAGATACGGCTCTGCACATAAAACGAAACTTTCAATGCATACATACATACATATGCACATCTACTCGTACAATCATATTTCATGATAACAAAAAATCCGCAAGTTTGTACAAATTAATGTCCGAAATTTGGTTTACGACGAGGAACCAGATTATTCCATTGTACTGACACAAACAGTCGAATAATTATTCCGAACCAATTGATAACGAATCTCAATGTGCCCGAGCGCACGAAAATATTGAAAATTCATCGATGATCGAAAAGTTTCTTATCTGAATCTGACATTCACAAATTAGCCTTTGTAGCCAATGTAAATTATATTCCGGTAATGCTCGTTTTTCCACTTTATTCCGGGTGTGTTTTTACGCCATCCACTTCGGTATTTGCGCATTAATCATCCCCGCAGCGATGGTCTCCTTGAATAATCAAACGGGGTGGTTTTTGGGCGGGTGGGTGAAACAAGAGGGTGAAAAGATCAATGGGGATTTTACCGGAGCGAAATCAATGGTACGATAAACACGCTAAGTGCTCAGTCATCTAAGGGGAGTCCCTCTTCTTTCCCACCTCCCTCTCTCTCTCTCTCTCTCTCTCTCTCTCTCTCTGGCTGTGGAGAGCATTTTCCCGGGAAAATCTTGACAAAGTTTATATTTGAAACATTAATATGATTGACGGGGCCGCTGCGGAGAGCACTATCACCGTGTGGATCGCTTTTGTATCGCAGGGAAAATCTCAAGAGCCGAAAATGTATTATGTATTGAGGGGAAAAAAGAAGAAAGTATTTACACTGACGTTTTAATGGCTCTTGGGGTAAATCGAATCGAATGCAAGTAGCTTATATCAACACAATTTTATAAGCAAGCACTAAACTTTTATAAAACACTAGGACTAATATTGGCTCCATTGAAACTAAATGTGATTTTCTGTTCGATAAATCTTATTAATACATATATAATTTCGAAAGAGACTTTGCATGTTTGTAAGTTTTGGTTTGATTTGGTAAAAAAAATTGGTTCGGTAAATTTAGTAAAAAAATAAACGAATATTCAAATAAATTTAATAAAACGTTTACTATTAGATTAGCCATGTTTAAGCGGTTTATATTAAAAATACCGAGCGAAGCCGGGTAAAACCACAAGTTAAATATAATACCATCAAGTAAAAATGTAAGCAGAAAAGTTAAAGCGAACTTGAAAGACTTCAAATTTTGAAGGCATGGATAAAAATTTGGATGTCACCAACCCACAACTTTATCTATGTATTTGAGGAATATAAAAAGGATATAAAACAAAATTCGATAATTAAACATACATACATGTTCACAAATACCGGCTGTGAGAGCATTTTCAATACAAATTGAGCGCAAATGTAGGAAAACTTACACACAAAAGTTCTACTTCCGGTTGTCGGATTTTATTCAATTGTTTTTTTATTACTTAAAATCACTATATATACATACATATGTACATAACATACATTAAATATCGAGAAGATAAAAATAATTTAAAAGGTCAAAACAAAATAATGAAATTTTATTTAACAAAAACTACTTCTCCTGGTATACGAATTCTAACCAAAACTTTATAAACTCTAAATGAGTACATAAAGAATACAAATTTTAATTTTCAGTTTAATACGTTTAGGGATGTGGAACAAATCGTGTGGTCACAACATTTTTTACTTTTCTAGGAGGAAAAAATCCCACTTCCAATCTAATGATTTTTTTTATTTTCATCACTTTGATACAAAGATTATACTTGAATTTTTTCGCGAAGAGCACACATGTTTAAGAGGGGTCTACGTGACGAGCCAGAATGTTAAATTACAGAAAACACAAAATCGGAAGGCAAAGATCGAAAATCGAAAGATCTTAAGTCGAAAGATAAAAAAAAAGGGTGTATGGTAAACTGTACATACTCACTTAATATAAATCATTCCTGTTATGTCTGCATCTTGCTATGATTAATCAATAAACAAAAAAATATATAAACATATTCCACTACCTAAAAATATTCATACTTAACAGTTGATATGTTTTTGTACATATGTATGAGCACTATAATTTGAAAGTAGCGGAATTCCAATTTTCAAACCCAAAAACATTAATCACTTCTTTTAATTCAATATCTCCAGAATCTCGGAAAAGCAGAGTAAACGTATTACAAGTCATCAGTATTTTTTTTAAATATTGTTAAACTCAAAACATTACATTTAATGTTTAGTGAGATATTTCTGAAAATAAAGAGTGTGCACCTTTGCAACTTTCAAATATAACGGCTCAATGTACATATTTATGTGTATAATCTCATATAGTTTTCTGACAACATATGTGTGTAATAAATACATTAACATACCCCACATACATACATATGTGATAATTAAAATTCTGAAAAAACATACAAACACACTCCGAATTTCATACGCAGTGGTTTTATATCATACATTTAGAGTATTTTTTTATTATCATTACATCTACATATATGAAATTTTGATAAATTGTATACAGTGCTTTTCAAAGTCATTTATTATGATTCGAATTTATCCAAATCTGAAAAATTTACGATTTTTAAGAAAAAAAAAATATAATTAGCAAAAAATTTGGCATACTCTCTTTCCATTTATGTACGTTCATTTAATTATAACTTTGATTATTATATAAATTAATATTTTATAATGGATATGTCGGTTTCTAGTAACTAGTAGATTAGAAAGGACGTAAGCACGATCCCGCTGACAACTTTGGGCGCAAACAAGATCTGGAAAAACTCCGGAAAATTCGTCAAAAATCAGACGCACGGAAAAACATCGGCAGTCACTCAAGTCCGCGTGTCACTCCGGCGAAAGTGTCTCGCGGAAAACACGGCAATTGTGAGAGGAAAATCGTGTTATCATCCAGACGAATGATGACACACACACAAGGTGTATATATAATGTTTAATGTATAGGTCTTAAAACTGGGAAACTCGCTTTTCCGATAGGGGCAAACTTTCATCGGACGAACGACACTTTTAATAGGGAGGGGTTTGAATCGTTGCTCGGTGATAGATTAAAACTTATCTTTTATAGATTTATATATATCTAGGTTTATATATATATATATATATATATATATATATATATATCGTTTACAGATTTACATATATTGAATGGGGTTTTCCAGTGGTGAATTCAGCTTAATGCCTGTCAATTTTAAAACTTAAAATAGTTGAAACCGAATGATATTTCTGGATTTTCAGTATTGAAAACAGGGCTTTAAATATAATCGTTTCAGTGCAATAGTTCGATATTCAATTGACTTTAGCTAATGCATTATCTTTGAACAAACGATATTTTAGTTTCAGTGTTGGCTTTTAATTAATTCTAAAATAACTGCTTTTTTCTTATTTTTCGGCCAGTATTAAATTCTGCATATTCGTCATTGTCCATTTTTAATGAAAATCTCGACGGAAAATTTTTCGTTTGATATATTTTTACACTTTTATGAGTGTGTGTGTGTGGTGGGGAAAATTGCTTTTAATTTTGGCTAGAAAGTTGTACGAGGTTGAAATTAATTTTACAGAGGTTATGAGTTATAAATTTGACAATATATTAAACCATCAGTGTTGCTATATTATACTTATTATACATTATTCGATATCGACTTACATCGGTTAACTTCAATTATCAAACTTTAAAAATACGATAACAAAATACATATGTACATTGTATAATATAAACGTTCTGAAGCTTAAATACAAATTTAAAAATAAACTACATAATTTATAAAAGAAATACAGTATATTTTTAATTTAATGTAAAGTAGTTAATTTTGTAATATTTAAGAAAATAATAAGTTTTTATATAACCCAAATTCGTATTAAGAACAGATTCATTAATCTTTCATTTAACAGAACTATTGAAATTTGTCTATTAATTTACTCAAATGAGACTGTTTTTAATTTTATTTTGGATTTGTCAAAATCAAATGAATGCATATAAAATCAACTAGCACAACACGAGTATAGTATAAAACGGCATATCTTATACATATGGAGCATCAATTTTTCAATATCAGGAGCACACGTGAGATGCTCCACACACCCCCCACTACCCCGCGTCTCCTTGACACGATCGGTCGTCATGCCACATCCCTATAGCGTATGCTTAAAATGCACCTATTGGTCAAAATGTCCACATCACAGTGGACTGATTCACGCTGATTGGTTGTGCACCTCGTTCGCGTGTATTTATTTTATTAAATATCTCTAGGCACAACATACATACACATACTCCTGGCATTCTAAAATTTGTTTTTTTGAAATCTGCATACTTGTCGACGCATGCGGGACATACCCACTGTATGTATATACTGTTATGTACCTTCCTTATCAATGACAGGAGTGCCCAACCCAGTATTACATACCTCGCTTATCAATTTAGTTGACTAACCAGTAGGAATAAGACACACCATTGATTTGTGACACACCTAATTTAACAAGTAACCCATTGATGTATGACACGCGTAAATTAATAAGTAGAACCATTGATTTGTGGCACACCCAATTTACTGACTAACCAAAATTGTACGACACGTGTCTTCAATACTTCATTGTCTTCAAGAAAAGTATATAAACTCATACTGATAGAATTCAAGTCAGTCATCACCATCGACTCCGCAGATGACAGTCGTTAGTCATCATCATCGACTCTGAGAGTGACTGACAGTCGTCATCATCGAGACTCCGAGAACATTAGTCATCACCATCGACCTCGTAAATGTCGGTCAGCATAGCAGCAGAACAAAGTGAACAAAAGTTAATAGTTATAGTGAAATAGTTCTACGTATCTCATATTAAATTATCATCGTTCCATAATCTATCGTTTTTCGAATATAATATAAGATAAATGTAACATTTTAATAATAATAAATAGAACTCGGAAAGTTAACCAAGTAGTTTTTAAAAAATAAATAAATCTTTCATTGACGCTGCAATGATAATTTTGGTGGTAGCGGTGGAATAAGTAAACTAAAATGTATTAATCTTTCATTGGAACATGACAATACATACATCGCCTCCGTTTTTATATTTTCTACGAAATGAACACTGAAATCAAAAACCACAAAAACAGTAGATTATTTTTCATTCAATCATTACAAATAATATTTAAGTATTTACAATTGGTCGTATATATAAATTGAATCTGAAAAGGTATAACTTTTACTTCACAATCTCTCACATTGGCGAAAGAATTTATATACAAATTGAACAAAAATATTAACTTTTGACTCCTCATTATTACGCAATTAAAAATGTGTTTATATAAAAAATAAATACATACAAGTATAATTAAAATAATTCAGAAAACCGCACGCAATTCGTCGAACCAAATTGAAAATCAAAATTGGGTCGTTCGCGACGGCGGTCAATTTGGTTGATGGCATACGCGCTCACGGTTGAGGACCCCTGCCTTGTTTGCGTAAAAATTTCCAACCAGTCAGCTATGAAAATAAACATTCGATATTTTGACCAGATAGAACATAGTATATGACATATATGTGCGAGACCGAGTTTGCTCTGCTAATGGCTCGCTCATTTGACGCGAACGTCCGACACACAGAGATCGTCAAACTTTTCCGATAGAAATCCGCCATAAAATATCCCTGCGTGAGCGTTTCCGGTCGTTATTTTATTACATCTAAAAAAATACTCACACACAAAAAAATAAGGGACCGCTTTATGTAATGTAAAGAATACTAGTACGCCTTTCTGACTTTTTACAGCGCGTATGCTTAATCGCGCGCAAGATACGCGCCGCGTAGAAAAAACAGAAAAAAATCATATTTAAAAAGGGCACACGCATAAAATAAAATGCAGGGGATGTAGCCTAAGGTTTGGAACAATTTTAGGGATTTTTTCCGAGACATTAGACGCGCTGGACGACGACCCTTCGCAATCGTAAAAAGTCGTATCGCATTCACCGTGCGCGGTTTTGTCTTGTCGGACATCGTAACTCGCAAATTAAATGTCGTAGTTAAATTAATTAATATATATCACTCATGCACATTTTTGTAAACATAACAGTTTCAATTAGGAATAAAACTCTTATCTATCCAATGTGTACATATGTGTTTGTGTATTTCAGTATTGAAATTTACCGCCGCTCTGTATTCGAATGCGTTTAATCGGAAACCGTTTTAATCCTTACGCTCTATTTGCATTTTTAGATAAACATACTGGTGTTTCAGTCCCTGAATTACACTTTTGAACTGCCCTGTATCTGCATTCATGCACTCCATTGCATTTTAGAGATTTGACGGTCGCTGTAATTGGAATTGAAAATGGTCGGTGGCGTGTTATTTTATATGGTGCATTTCGATTCATAAAATCGGTGTGGTTTTTTTTGTTGTAAAAATGTATTTATTTCGAGCAAACAATATCATAATAAATAGCTTCATATGACCTGAAATGCATATAAATATCTCTATAATACTTATGAAGAACAATCGTCACATATAAATCGATTCATGTAAATCTGAGATTGTCCTTAGCATATCTATTGCAACAACGATAGACACTTATTTTATTTTATTTTTACTTAGATATATATCAGGAGGGCCTAATAGATAAACCCCAATGTGTCTTCCTAGACAATTAATTACAAACATTGCAGCATTTGTATTACATAGATAGCTGAATTTTGAGAGGCTGAAAATTATTTCAATAATATTTATGAAGAACTTTCGTCACATATGTACAAATCGATTTATGTAAATCTGAGATTGTCCTTAGCATATACATATATTGCAGCAACGATAGGTATTCATTTTATTTTATTTTTACAAATGTAGATATACCAGGAAGGCATTTTTTATTACATAAATCGCTGTATTTCAAGAGGATGAAGAACAAGAAATTAGCAATTAATTAATCCATAGAATCATCTATATATGTATTTAGACTTGTACATAAAATTTTACATAATTGTTCTTAAATCAAATTCAGATATTTGCCAATTTGATGTAGGAACCGTTTCAACAATGAAATGAGATAAATTTGCAAACTCTCATAGGAAACGATCGACTTGGAGTCACAAATATCCAAGTCTGACCAGCATCATTAAGGATTAGAACGGGATTGAGGCCATACTTCATTGAAAAGAACAAAGATGCTGACTATGATGATGTAGTACAGTCTTCAGTAATGTATTAATTTTGTTATATTTTTAAAAACGATCCGATAAGTTATTGGCATTTCTAATTTATCAAATCAATCCAACTAAATATTAACACAGTCAGTATCCAAGACAATAGAAAACACATTACGGCAGTTGCATCTCCTGAAGATGTAGATGTAATGTACTCCTATCAAAGCTATATTTAAAAATTCCGAGCAGATCTGCCCCAATTACAATGCCGCATACGAGCTCTAATTATAGACAAAACTATTTTATGTGGCGAGCAAATAAAACCTTTGTTCGATTAGCGAGATCTCATAACCCTGATATTTTTGATAATACGTATGAGCAAGCAAGGCGAGCAATAGTTAAGTCATTTTTTGAATAATATTTTAATTTAATTTCTCTGTTTTTTCTTATGTTAATTTAAAATTTTATGTATTATTACGTGTATGTTTTAGTTTATTAAACCTATAATTGGTCTTTTGTTATGTATTTTATTATTTGTTCTGTTTTGAAATTAAGACTGTTGGTTTTCCTTAAATAAAATAAAATATGACCTTAATAGCTCGCGCACGTATTTCTTCATAGCCTCTTAAAGTACACTTACTGAGTGTTAAATTTATTAATTCTTTTGTTATACTTATTTTGAATGTATTTATAAACTTTTGGTATAATTAATCTTTGTATTTCAATCAAATATTAGAAGTGGAACGAGAGCATTTGGCGCACCGTGCTTCAGATTTTGATCAGGTGATTAATCCCCACTAATCAGAGGTTCCCAATCAATATTTGCTCGTTTCGAATGTTTGCCCTACCTGTGCTCTAGTACGGTGTTAACCTCAACAGTGCCACCTGCACTGAAAATTAATTCAGCAATCACACACGTTCAGAGAGGGGTAACTCGTCTATAAATTTCGACGGATCAACGAGAAATTCGCATTTATCTCACGTTTTCCGTCATTTTTGGCGGGAATTTGCAGCTGGTGAACATCGTACGTGTACTAAAATATTGCACTTATCGATGAAGTGTATTACAGTTTCGCGGTTCAATCTCGACGTGAGATTTGCGTAGTTTCGAAGCTCACCTGAGTATGTACGTCGTTTAGCGAGTACAAAAGTCTGCACTTTGTGCAGAGTGCTCAGTTGAATTGCAATGCATTTTTAAAATGTAAATTTCCGGTTTGAAATAGCTAGCTAATAAATAAGCGGATTTTCTGTTGATTTATTATTTTCCACCGATGCAAACTGTTCGATAATAATAACAGCATTTTGGACTTGTAGAATAATAAAAATAAATTCGATTTGTAGTGGACTCGGTGAAGCTTTGTTTCGAAGCACTTCCGATTTTCCACGGGGAAAATTCGAGATAGAAATAATGCCTTAATTCAATCAATGGTGCTGCGGTTTTCGAAATCATTTTTTTTTTGTCAGTAGGGAAATCCCGCGAGGCTTCAGATGAGTATAAAAAATAAATAAATATCGCATACGTTTCAACGTTGAAAAATATCAAAGGATTTTTATCGTTCATACATATTTTAGTTTGTGTAAAAAAAATCTGTATTTTGGCTCTCAAAATTTAAAATATAAATCTTTCACATGCTTTTTTATAAAGCAAAAATCTATAAAAATGGTACACATAATAACAAACGATGACAATAGATGTTACAGTGATATGGAAACGTAAAAAAAGGCTTAGTATTAAATAATTCTAGAATAAGCCGAATTGTATATTTATTTAATATGTATATATGTATTTTATTTTATTTTTACACAAATATATACCAGGAAGGCCTAACTAGTAAACATCAATGCGCCTTCCTAGACAATTAATTACAAACATAGCATCATTTTTTATTATATAAATTGCTGTATTTCGAAAGGCTGAAGAACACAAAATTAAAAATTTATTAATTAATGATTTATTTCACAAAGACGTCTATGGTTTTAGACTTGTAAATAATTTTTTACATATTGTAAATTAATCAAATTCAGATATTTGTGACAAAGCTGGTAGGATGGTTTTTGTCAATTTGGTGGAGGAACCGTTTCACCAATGAAATCAGATAAATTTGGCAAACTCTGATAGGAAACGATCGATTTGGAGTCGCAAATTTCCAAGTCTGACAAGCAGCATTAAAGATTAGTACAGGATAAAACCCGGTAACCTCTCTGTGCTAGATATAAATGCAAAATATATATACATATGTATACAGGTTATCATCGTAGAAGAATTAATTCAATAACTTCATATTGAATATTCAGAGAACTATGTATTTAAAAAATAATAATAGTATAAAACATATTGCAGACCATCTATTTAGATGTAATTGAATGAGGTTTTGCTGAAAATCGCATTTATACATACATATATGTATTATTATATATTATATTTCAAGTGAATTCGATCAAATTGATCAAATGGTCCCACTTCAAAAACGGAACGGACCAAGTTGGTAAAAAAAAATCGGATGAATGTTCACTAATCAGTCGCAAGGTGAATGGGTCACGTCATGCGACACAGAAGGGTTTTCCGGTCGGTGAGTGAGGAAAACGTGCCACCGCTTTTCCGGCATTGAAGAGCTTCATTAACAATAAAATAATTCTCTAGCGAAAGTGCAATCAAGCGGCATTCACGGAAACAAACTATGCAAAGTTCAACCGGCTACCTCTCGACTGAATTGATCAATCAAGAGGACTCTCCCTCTCTCTCGCGTATATGTAATACATAAAAATACAAAATGTCAAATACAAAAATAAAACACATAAAACAAATCATTTGTACGAGTCGGTGTGTTTTCGATGCGCCTCTTTCCCTTTTTACCGCGGTGCAAAATTCCATTTTGACTTTCGTCCCGTCACATCAAAGGGCCTTTCTTCGTCGACGAAAGCGATTGAGTTTGTTTTGGAAAAAGTAAACACAAGTTCCTGGGATGTAATTAATTTCGACCGGTGAATCTTGTACAAATATATTTTGAAATTCATTAAAATCCCCACTGTGTGCTCTACGAGGTGAAACGACATACCTTCCGACACCCACCTTTCCCTCTTTCTCGAATCTGTCTCCAAGGTAGGCAAATTGAGAAAAGATGACCCTGGAATACTAATCATACTGAATATTACTCATATTCAATTAATTTTACTTAAATAAAATCAATTATTTTCAACAGAAACCCAATTCAAATTATCATTTATTATCAGAATTGGAACAGTCTAAACTAGAGCACCATGTGATAGTTTCCCAAATTTAGTGATTCCTAATTAAAAATGTGGATTATCGATTGCGAAAAACAAACAAACGTATTTCCAATATTATTGATATTTATTTTACATGCACCTTTTACAGACCCCAATGCGAACTTCCTATCCAATTACAAACATTGCAGCATTTTTTATTCCATAAATCACTGAATTTCGAGATGCTGAAAAACACGATATTAATCATTAAATAATTATTGAATTAATCCATAGAGACATCTATAGATTTAGACTTGTACGTGCATATTGTACATACATCAAATTCAGATATTTGTGACCGGTTAGTACGGTATTTTCCAATTTGATGGAGGAACCGTTACAACAATGAAATCAGATAAATTGGCAAAATGCGATAAGAAACGATCGACTTGAAGCCACAAATATCCAAGTCTGACCAGCAGAATTAAAGATTAGCACGGGATCGAACCTGGTAACCTCTCGATGCTTAACATAAACGCAACCATCGAGCCATACTGCTGAATATACGTTGAGAATCCTGTCAAGTGCATAAATAATGGCTATATTATTTATTTATTTAAGAATACTTGGAAAACGCGGCATCGCCGATAGACCCAAGGGGTTTGTTAGTACATAAAGTTATACTAAAATAAAAATATCATATAAGATAAAAAAATCCAATACAATGAATATATATGTACATACATACATATAGTTCAAAATAGAGGAAAAGAAGATAAATATTTTTTAAAAAAGAGAAAAGAATATACAAAAGATAAACTGAAAAAAGGAAGTACTACAAAAAACCCATTTATTTTTAGGAAATTATCAAGTTTATTTTTAAAAATACTTACATAAGTTACTAATTTATTGAATAGACTATTTCAAATTTTAACCATTCTATTTTAAAATAAGTATTCTTTTATTATTTTGAACTAAATACATTTTTGGATATGTATAAAATGACCTCTCAGATATGAGTGTTATGATTAAACGTAAAGAGATTTTCATCGGAAAATTGTAATAGCTATTTTTAGACTTCAATTGGATCACCTCTCATTCTTCTCCTCTCAGTATTTATTTTTTATTATTCAATATTCAACGGTTTCTTTCGCAATGTTTCGCAAATCGGAAAAAGTTTATTTCATTGCTATCAAATATACATATGTAAGAATCCTGTCATGTGACGAAATCGATTGGTGTTTATATAACTTTTCTTTGTCCTTAATTAATTTCGATCCACTCCATGCTTTGATTAAATATAATATACGTATATACATCCATCTATAAATTTTTGCTTTTGTGCTTTAATGTCTGGAAAGTTTTACTTTTTTAATCTGTCCACAAGTTTTTCAATTAGGAAATTAAACGAATTAATATTAATCTTACAACGAGATAGCTCTCTTGTAGATTTAAAATTGAACAATCCATCATACTTAATTTAATGTATGCGTACTAGAAATTTTAAAGTTAACTCTTCTTTTATTTTTTATTATTAAATAGCAAATTTCTAATGAATTATTTCGCAATTAACAATTTTAAACTAAAACTAGCAACTATAATATAAAATCAACAAAATTATAATTAGTAACTATAAAATAATATAATATAAATCCAAATATAGCATTTTTTAAAACTTACATATATAATTACGTCATCTTCCACAGAGGTATCAATTAACACCCCTCAAGAAAGCACCAATGTTACTGCACTTCTACATAATGCTCTCAGGAAGGGCATTGTGTAGAAAACATCTCCTGCAGTTTTTGCTTTCTTAACTCTATATTTAATTTATTCCTATTTCTAGTTTTATAATTCTGTATATCTCTATGCCCCACTATATGATTATTAAAATATTTGGGTAATATACAAATTTTAAAGTGCTTAATTTAAGACTATTTCTAATATCCAACCATTTCAATTCATCTAACATACTTCTATCATTCTTACGTTTCCTCACTTATCAGTAATGTTTTGAGAGCAAATGCTCCACAATGTTTTGGGAACCATGCACATCACAGTTCTCATAGTCGCATAGTGGTAGGCATATTTTTAGTAAAACGTTTAAAATTAATAAGTGACCTGAAAGCAGACGGCTCCTTAGATAGGGCACTTTCACAATTTAAAAAATAATTTTACGGAATTCTTCCATAGTTGATTTTACCAATTTACGCAGAGATACAAAATCAGCACGGGCCATGCAACATTTCGATGATTTCCAAATTTTATGTACGAACACTTTTCTTTGAATAATCTTAATTAAATCTTTTTTAAACCATTTAGGATACTTATATTCTTTAGATACTCATATTCGATGGATATGCAAGTATTGAAAGTATGTAATTCGGATTATGAACACCAGAGAAAGTATACATACGTTGACTCCTGGTATGAAACATTCTTACATCTCCTCACATTCAAAGTTGCACGCATTGCTCTATTCTATACTTTCTGCAGTTTATCAATACACAATCCACTAAATATAAAACTTTTATTTTATAATACTCTTACAAGAAATAATACTTTTATTTTAGTATTAGATTAAAATTAAAACTAAAATAGTATTCATAAAGTGCCTCTCAAAGAATCAAATCAAATCAGACGCTATATTCTTTAGTGTTAGAAAGCATAAACCAAGTTCAGATCTGAAAATCCCCTCTGGAGAAAGTCTGAAATGGCAGTCAGTAATAAAATATTTAGGAGTAACGTTCCAAAATAGAATGAGATGGGCACTTCACATTGAGGCAGCAAAATGCAAGGCGATGCGGGGTTTATACTCAATATACCCAATATTTAATCGCCATAGTTCTTTATCAACTCAAAATAAAATAAAATTATATCGCGCGCTCATATTACCATTATTAACCTATGCTTCACCTGTATGGAATACCGCCTCGAATACTTACCTTTCCAAACTCCAAATAATACAAAATAAATCCCTAAAAATAATACACCCATATATACTAACTTGAAAAAACTGCATGCCATAAATACTAATCCGTTTGTTACAGACATTACTAACAAACTAGCCAGTAGATTCTATGACAGAATCACTAATAACCATACTAACACACTTGTGAAGAGTCTCGGTGATTAAAACAAAATGTTTATACCTTTCAGGTATAAACACAAATTACCTAAACACAATCTGCTTTAGGTCATCGACTTTAGAGAGTCTTTAATCAAAATTATGTATTAGATGTATTATGAGCATTTATAAGAATTGTAAATAGGTTCTTAGCTCTTTTTCCTATTACGCTGTACATATTAATATTATAATAATATAATACTATGATAACTAACAAAATTAATTTAAAATTGTAAAATAGAAAATTATCAGTATATCAGTAGCTATTAAAATAGATATAAGATCTATTGTGAACATAATTTAGTAATAATATAAAGCATTTAAAAATCAAATAAAAAAGAACACATTGAAAATTCTCTATTTGGAAAACTCGCCATTGTTAATAAAAGACAGACGTACAAAATGCGGAAAAACTGAGGAAAAACGTATCACGCACTGTCGTGTGCAGGCGAGGCACTCACTGCGGAAACCCTACAAACACGTCCGTGCGGAAAACGTGCAAAACATTTGAGGACATGCACGAACTGTTAGAAAACTCACAGAGACGGGGACAGGCCCAAAGAGAGAGGGGGGGATGCTGCGAGCCAAGGTATGAGAGCCTCTGGTCTCAGGCGTACCGAACCGATGGCACGCGTGCCGAATCTCGAATGCTTTTGTGTGTGTTTAACCGTGCGTGAGACGAATGCGTCCTCTATGCTGAATTCGACAATCCACAAACAAACGTAGATGATTGTATAAAACGAAGGCCAAACGAAAGTACATGATTTTTATAATCTTCAGTATCTTATTTATTTTTAAATTAATATAATTTTTAAAATCGATAATCAATTCATAACGACACATTCACTAATAAATTGATTTTTTTTTACATATATACCAGGAAGGCCTTTCAGGTAACCCCAATGCGCCTTCCTGGCCAATTACAAACAATGCAGCATTTTTATTACAAGTCGCTGAATTACTAGACACTGAAAACTCGTAATTAACGAGACATCTATGAATTGTAGATAAATTTTATTGCACATTAATCATATTCAAATAGTGGTGACATAGTATGTAGGAAGGTTTTTTAGCCAATTTAATCGGGAACCGTTTCAACAATGAAATCAGAAAAATTGGCAAACTCTGATAGGAAACGATCGATGTGGAGACACAAATACCCAAGTGTGACTAGCAGCACTACAGATATACTCAGAAAAAATATTTTCAATTGAGGTCAGCTCATGGGATCAAACCCGGCGCCTATCCGTGCTAAGCAGAAGCTTAACGACCGAACTATGTTGCTAGCTTAAAATTAAACAATCGTAAAACTTAGTAAAATCGAAAAAATATATATAGTTAATTCAGTGTATTGAATCATTTATTCATTTATAGTTTTGGACCATTGTGGCATTACAGGAAGAACCTAATGCGCCACAATGGCCTACATTTGAAAAAGAGAAGAACACAAAAATAAAATACAATAACATGCATAAAATAAAAAGAAAAAAGCAAAAGCAGAAAAACATGATAAAAAAATAGTAAACGAAAAAAGACCAAATAAAAATAATACATAACAAAGTTTGAAAACGACCAGATAAAAACCTAAACTTTATATCACGACCAAATCGTTTGCAAGCTAAGAAGAGGTATCTAAAAATGAAGATAAGGTGAAAAAAATGGAATAAAAGAATAAATAAAATCAAATCCTATTCTTAGTTTCACATTGAATATAAAATGAGTATAATATTTATTTAAACATTAATTTGGACCATTGTGGCATTACAGGAAGAACCAAATGCGCGATAATAGCCTCGATAAGAAAATAAGAGAGAAAAATAAAAATCATAACAATAATAGTAGTAATTATATTATATAAATAATCATATTACTAGTAATAATAAGGATCAATATATTAATAAATTTTTAATATTTTTCCTTTTTTCACGTATTTCTTTTATTTTTCGACTATAAATAGCGGCTGTATATTTCAATTGAAGTAAAATTAACCGAACCTTTCACAAACAAGTTCTGAATCGTCTTGATAAGCAATACAACGAAGAGGAAAGGAAACAAGAAGAGGCAAATCTCTGTCACATTAAATTGTTGAGTCGTCTGGAAAAAAAATCATCAGAGATCTTCAAAATTAACTTCTAATAATCGTCTATGTTAATGATATGAAAGAAACAAAAATAAGAGGCAAATCTTTTACAAATACAACATCTAAGATTCATTCAAACTAGACACAATTGGAGAAAAATTATAGATCTTCTTAACCAACTTCTAATAATCGTCTATGTCATTGACATAAAAAAAGAAGAAGAGACGAATCTCTACAAATACAATGGTCCAGATTTATTCATCTGAGAGACAATTGGAATAAATTCATAGGGGTCTTCATAATCAACTTCTAATAATCATCCGTTAGTGACATGAAAGAAACAAGAAGAAAATCGTTAACATTTACAAAGAACCAGATTCATAGAAGCAATTTGAGAAGAGTGGTCGTAGCTCTTCACAATAAAGTAGTTAATGTAGGTTTTTCAACATGAAAAAGACAAGAAGAAAGGGCAAATCCTCAACATGTTCAATCGATTTGATTCGAGTAGCATTCAGAGAAGAATAATCACAAATTATATCTCTTTACATTATGTAGACCTCTCAATATCATTTCTGCAAATCTTTCATCACACAAAAAACTATTTTTTGAATACAATTAAGTGTTTAAAATAAATTTAAAACATTTTATATTAGACATGAAAGTAACGTTTGATATGTGACATGAATATAACAAAAAGAAGAGGCAAATATTTAATAAATATGTTTGTATAACGGGTCAGATTCATTCAACTGAGAAGCAATTGGATAAGAATCGTCATATGTATGTAGCTCTTCATAATCAAGTACTTCACAAGAATAAAACAAGAAGAAGATGCAAATGTCCTACACGTTCAATCGATTTGATTTGATAAATATTCAGAAAAGGATAATGATAAAACTTTATACCAGGTATATTACTACTGCGAAAGAAAACTAAAATAATCAACAGGTTTATAAGATCAGATTTGTTCAGCTCAGAAACAATTGCAAGAGCATCATCAAAAGTCTTCATCCAACATGCAGAATCATCAACAAATTATACCAGTCGTCTAGAATCTACATATTTATTGCTTGGTTTGACCAGAACAAAAAAAATACCCAACCAGATCAGTCAACCTAAAAGGACTTGAAAATTAGCATCACATATTTTCATCCAAAGATCAAAAATCTAGCAAATTACACAAACGTTGTGGACAAGTCTCTAGCATCATACGATGATGGTTGACGATCGCTGGCTGTTCGGAGTGTCTTGTTGTTCAACATTGTCGTGTCTCGAGGGTAAAACGCGTCTGTAGGAGGCGGTGGTAAACGGGCGATACGCGACACACACTTCAATTTCGAAATTAAAATTAGAGAGCCACACTTTGAGAAGCGATTACCCGTTTGTGTGCATTTTGCGACGTGCAACAAATTGCATCCCACTTACACGACATTGTATTGTGAAGGGCTTACGAGTGGTTCGGTTATTGTATGTTATACACAATATTAGCTCTGTGCGATACATTTTACTATTATTGTGTTATTTGATTGGATTTTGATATGCCGCACTTGGGAATTAGACATTTTTACACTCGCTTCGAATGTATTGGATTTGTACTAGCATTTATATTGTACATAGCATATGCTAAAAGGAGCCGCCATTTTAATTGGTTTTCGAGAATTTTCTCTCCAGGCTTAAGTGCAGTCGGCTAACAATGGAGACCCCTGAATTGACTTAGTGGTCGGTAACGGCATTCGGTCACTTCCGATTAGAGTTCTCAGAACTCACAGCGCGAAAGCGTGGGACTGCATGCCGAGACCGTGGGACTGCGTATCTGGTACGTGACTATAACAATAGGTAAACAAACATGTCATGGAAGATGCAGTGAGCGACCTGCCCTTTATAAACAGGTACTTAGGCCATATGAAGGCATTCTGGACGGAGCACTGGCAGTGCGTGGATCTCCTTAATCACCCAATAAATGCTGTGAAGCGACTTTGGCCTTTTATTTGGATCCTCCACCCACCCCTACGCAAAAATATCATTACATACGTACTTACGCTCGCCCAAGTCTCTTAGTAATATATTTAGTTACATTAGTTTAAGCCGGAATTATAATTTTGATTGAAATCCCAATCATTGATATATTTTTGATTGAAACCCTATTCATAAAATCCCACACATTTTATATATATTATATTGTCGAACATTTTTATTCATCTGTGTACTTTTGTTCAGTTTTATGTTCAAAATATTTTGCTATTAAATTATATTTATCAAAGTAATTGTATGAGAGTTGGAATTCAACAGATTCATTCTAATTTAAAGAACATATCTAGGTATATCTTTAAAATATAACAGTTTCTTATATGAATTTATATGTTTATAATGTTTGATGCTTTTTATTAAAGTATTGAATTTTAGAATGCATTAGTATGCATATACATACATATGTACATATATGATTGAAGATTTCATGATTTTTGAATAATACAAACAATTAAACCAGGCTCGAGGCTAAGAAATATTTTTTCATGTTTTTAAACTTTAAATAATAATACCATCAGGATTGGCACTTATATTACAAAAAAAAATTCAGCAATTAATTAAACGCTTGTTTTATAATACATATGTTTATATCTACTAATCAAATGATTCGACCCAATTCATAATGTTCTTCGAATACTAAAAAAAAATATTTTAAATAACTTACAGTACAATGTAATTATGTCAGTTTATATACAATGAAAATTTTTGGTTTTCATTGTAATTTTAGTTAACAAAAATATCAAATAACGAATAGTAATAATAAAATTTCATTCATTACATACAATGAAATTATGTCGATTCGTATGAAGTCGAAAATTATTTAATTTTCAATGTAATTTTAGTTAACAAAAGTATCAATATAACGAATAGTAATAATAAAATTTCATATTAGTATAGCCGGTGTATAAAAAATATTCGCCTACATTAAAATAATACTTCGTAGAAACTCTAAGGCTGTAATAACAGCCTACTTGTTATCTCAAACGATATTAATTTCGCTTTCAAATTAAAGGTGAATAAAATAACAAGATGTGTTTCGAAGGAAAATTTATTTGATATATGCATATGTATACATATGTAAAAGTATACACTTAAAAGCGCATTATAAATATTTAACCATTATATTAAAAAAAAAGTCTATTCGCAACAGTCATCACCATTAAATATGTACATATGTAAAATCGCTCTAAGGAAAAACCCGATAATCCTAACACGTTTTTGTCGTAATCCTTAAGTTTTCATTGAGAGTCCTTACCGAGCTTAAAGCTCTCGCACGTTTTACTTTGTCTGCACGACTTTACCCAACTACATTGCTACAAAGTTGCACTAAAAGCTCGTTTAATCTTCGAACACACACACACACACACACCTACCGATGTTCTAATTCCCGATCACACCTTCATTGATCAACCTTTTGGACGCCATAAAGCTTTTGGATTTTAATTTGGAAATTTCCGTTAAGAACAACATCGGGGGACACACAATAAATACATTTAACCGTAGGGTGGAGAGCGTTGAGCGGACAAAATCCGCGTTATCGGCGCCCATTGACATTAACATAATGTAAATTGTAGACATTAGGGTTCAAGGGTCCCGTTAAGGGTCCCAAAAAGGCTTTCACGGAGTCTAGTCTGGACGCAACACGGTGCCTCGGCAATGGGGGACGCTTTATAACACCCGGCTCGCAAAAGCTCTCTAAACTTTTGAAGACTAAAGTGAGAGTTTCTGAGAACATTTTTTTCCCACCAAACAATAAACCGAAGCGGTGAAGTTGGATTGCACTTAAAATACCGATTTTTTATTTTTAGAATACCAATTCATAGTATTATATACATGGTTGTATGGTATATAATAAATCATGAATTTAGACTGTGAAAAAAATAGATAAGAATTCATACAAAATATTATACTTACATACGTATTATATCAAGCGTTGATAAAGGTTCACTCTGAATGATGCTTTATATTTATTGATAGTTCATTTATATACTATCCAATTCAGATTAAGATTATTACAAACATTAAGATTTTATTTGAAGCTTCCAACTTTAATACGGCTTGATATAAAATCACAAATATTAATTTTGAACTAAGTATGAATATATGTATATTAAACTATGAATAGACAATCAAAACATTATTTCAATAACAAATATACGACGATATAAACTATAAATATATAAAATGTTTAGGATTTCATGATTATGATTTCAATGATTAGGATTTCAATCAAAATTATGACCCCGGCTTCATGACTAATGTAATTCAATATATTACTTAAAAACTTGGGCAGCCTTTATATCATTTAAAATACCGATTTAAGTTAATTTATATACTATCCAATTCAGATTAAAATTGTTACAAGCATTAAGATTTTATTTGAAGCTTCCAACTTTAATACGGTTTTATATAAAATCACAAATATTAATTTTGAACTAAGTATGTAATAATAAGTGAGTTTGAAAGTTTAAACTTTCCTTTTAAAAGTTCTGAATTGATTTTATTACTCATTAAATATTTGTATTTGTAACAAATATGTAATTTTCTATCAGACTTATATTTATTTTTACAATATTCGTTATGACTTTTTAAAAAATGCCCACGAAATATTTTCACACTTTAAAGAACAATTATAATACTTTTTTACAAATATAACTATTATATATATGAATGTACGTATGCATGTATGTACATAATAAAAAAATTGAAGATTACATTTCACAGAAAATATATAAAGTCTTACCATATAATATTCTTCTTGAATTTATAACTAAATTGTAGCAACTAACTCCAACTCCGTCTACGCGGAAAATCTTTAGATATCTAATATCCTTTCCGTCAACGGAAAATGTTATATTTTTCACGTAAAAATATATATATTTTTTAGGCGACGACGCCGCCGAAAAAGTTGTTAATAAGAAATCGGATAGCACAAAGGTTCAAAATCAACTTTAAGGAAGAAATTTCGTTAGACGAAAGCGAAAACTTATTGAAACCTTAGAACTTTTACTTGCCTCATCGTGTATATAAAACTTATATGTACGTAAAGATCAAAGCTTTCGTAAAATAAGATACGTTCAAGGAATAGGAAATTTGCATACGCCGACATAAACGTATGTATGTACATATACATATACCTTGAATTTTCATCAAGCAATCAATTAGTTCATACACTTATATATAATTTCAAACAAAATCGAAAAATTTATTTTAATATCTCCATGATAACGTGTATGATCATAAAATTCAGATTGACATCTCCTGTCAGAGTTTGATAATAGTTATATTGACAATAGTTCAATACAAACAAAAATCGATTTTTTCAGCACATGGGGACTTTTTCTCAAAACAACTTCAATACATGGCAAATAGTATAATATAAATGTTGAACATGGTGTAGATTACTACGAAAAAATGAAAAACAATGTATTGAATGAGTTTGAGAATCGTCGGAAAGACTATCTACAGTCCAGACGGGTACAGGAAAGCGAATTTTCCCCCGTTAAGTGTCGCAACGGAGTTCAACCCTCCCATTTTCCATTTTCCGTACGGAACACAAAAGCATATGAGGGTTTGAAACGAGCCCTGGAAAATTCCCGTGTATCATTTCCATATGATCTGCGTTTGCCTAGGCGAAAGTGTGACCGTGACATGGAAAACTCTCGCGGTTCATTGCTCAGGACACGAGTCGTATCGAGTATAGAGCAAAATTTGCATTGTGGACTCTCGACAACAAATATTCGTCTGTTCTTGCATATCATATATGGTTTTATTTTCTAGAAGTGTTTGGGGAGGCGATTCACCCACCCAATACACACAAAGAGTCGATTTCTACAATATTCCTTTATATTGTTCCGTTCAAGAGGTTTACAAAATGGAGGAATATATGTCGTAAAAATTTCCTAAGCAATTTTACTTTGGTTACATTTGGACAACAAACGTTTACAATTAATAAATGATACTAAACTATTATACATTTAGAGATTCATTTTACCTGGTGATCTTAAACAACTATTCAAATTTTATTTTATACATATGTATATGTACATATATACCAAAAACGCAAAACAGGTAAACCCCAATGTGTCTTCCAGGCCAATTATCAATATCGATTAAAAATTGATAGAGTAACTTTACAAAGCATCATAGAACATCTTTGGATTATTTTGACAAATTTTTTTGTTTTTTTGCAGCATTTTATAAATTAGAAGATTCGCAAGAAATACAAGGTCTGACCAACAGTACCGGGCCAGGGATTGAGCCCGTGACTACTCTTGCTGCTGGTTTGAAATGAAATGTTATAAATATTTAAATATACATACATATGTACCTATACATATATACATAGTTTCTACTGTAAATAGGTTTTTGTGCTCTTTTTTTCTATTATGCTGTACATTAATAGTAAAATAGAAAATAATCAGTATGTATTAAAATAGATATAAGATGTATTGTGAACTATTATATGTTTTCACCATCTAATAAATTAATTGGGGACATTTGTTGATCAAATGATGAAAAATAACCTCTATCAATTCAAAATTAAAAATTTATTTTAAGTTTAAGTTTGGACTTTTTAAGTTAAATTTTAATTATGTGTATTACGTTCATACATGATTTGGAACGAAAGTCAATAAAAAGCTTGAAAAATTTTAACAACTTTTTCCCTTCGTAAAATTCGTAACCTTTTATATTATAAAAATGAATAAACTCGCTAAAAACACCTTTTAAATAATTAAAATATTGCGTGCGAAAATGAACGAATGCACCGAACGTTAATGACGGTCGTAAAGACGCCAAGCAATAAATTCGAATTCCTTATGAAAATTTAATTAAGAAAAATTTACATTTCGTCTATGTGTATTGTTATTATTATTATCAAATGGCCCATAAAAATATTATTAACCATTAAAGCGAATGAAAATCGGAAAATTGGCGACGTAAAACGCCGTCGAAATTTATAACCGAATCGTGGTGCGGCTTCGCGGAAATTTCGTTTGTTTAACTTATAACTATCGGTGCGGCAAAAGTTACCCTAAGGGCGGTTCAAAAGTACCACTCTAATCCCAGCCTAGACTACCTCTACGTCTTGTGGGTCGTAGACCTATCTATTCAGTGGTTCACCCTCACCACTCAAGTACTTCCGTAAAGTGAGCGAAAATTCTAAATAAAACATAAATGGAAATTGACGACGGTGAAAACTCGACTTCCATACCCCGAAGCGATTCATAAAACTTCGATTTTATCACGTTTATATTTTACCGTATTAGATTGTATAATATTTTTTATTACTCCAATAACTTTACATTGTTAATATTCATTGTTGATATTTCAGCTTATTTTTCATACTATTTCAACACGAACTATGTATGTAGTAAAAGGTAAGGTTGCATTTTAAATATACTAACAAACTAACCAGTAGATTCTATGACAGAATCACCAATAACCATACTAACACACTTGTGAAGAATCTCGGTGATTACAACAAAATGTCTATACCCTTCAGGTATAAACACAGATTACCTAAACACAATCTGCTTTAGGTAGTCTTTAATTAATATTATGTATTTAGATGTATTATGAGCATTTATAAGAATTGTAAAAAGGTTCTTAGCTCTTTTTCCTATTACGCTGTACATATTAACATTATAATAATATAATACTATGATAACTAACTAAATTAATTTAAAATTGTAAAATAGAAAATGATCAGTAGATCAGTAGCTATTAAAATAGATATAAGATGTATTGTGAACATTTTTAAATATGTTTAATTATAGTTAAAGATATTAAAATCGTACGAGTTTATTCTGGATGGAAAATTTATATTCATTTATTTATACAGGTGTACACTAGGGATCCCAAATCTGAATATTCGAATACTTTTTATACGAGCTTATTTTTTATTTTTAATCTACAGCACATTTAGTTCTATTTGATGTTCCGGATAATGATTCTCTTAAAATGTTAATAATATCTTGAACTTCTTGAAACTACAAATAAATAATTTAAAGCTATTCGATATTCGGATATATTCGAATATATTTGAACATTTGAGATCCCTAGTATACACCCATTTTTTATTATACGACATCTATCGTCAAACATTGTAAATACGTAAGTATTATTCAAGGCCAATGACAAAAATCTACTACAATCATAGAGACAGCATTTTAAATATCAACAATTTTTGAGTTGCTTTAAACTCAAATTCTGTGAGAAATAGGACAGGATTGTCAATTATTTGGAACCGTTTCCAATGAAATCAGATAAATTGGTAATCTCGATAAATTGGTAATATGATCGAACTTGGGGTCACATATCCAAGGTCTGGCCAGCAACAAAGCCAGGAACACAATTGAAAGTATTACACGCTATCCGTTGATTTAAGTTGCTGGTTAAGTTTGCAACCAGTTGAGTTTTCCTGAGAATTTAAGGCCATTTTTAAAATAGAATAAAAGGTAAAGGAATGAAACTTTATATCTGCAGTCTAAGTTATAATCTGCAGTCTAAGTTAGAACATTATAATCTTCTGTCTAAGTTAGAACACCACAAGACAATTTACCGAATTTGGTGGGTCTAAATCAAAAACAATAGATTTGCTGAAAAAACAAACTTTGCATAGTAGAAAAATATATAAATATAAGTGCATGATAAATTTTAGATCACATACTGTAGATTTAAAATTTAAGACTTATTCTTAAAAAACTCGAATTGAATGATTTTTGAAAAAATGCTTATATAATTTTAAAAAATTTTGAATATTTGTACAGTTTTTTTGTGTATAAAAAATAAATAACTTGAGTAAAATCTTTGGAAAAATGGTATAACAGTTCTTTTGAATGTTATAAAATACATTTTGTGTGTAAATTTATGATAATTATATGCAAAATTTTATTTTATTATTCAAATTATATATATATATATATATATATATATATATATATATATATATATATATATATATATATATATATATATATATGTACTCTTTTTTGTAACATTTATATTAAAATAATATTACCATTATTTATATGTATTTAAGATGGTCAAAAAGACAAATGTATACAAGAGGATGATATTGAAGTAAGATGTTACTATAAAATTATTTATTCAATACCTTAAATATTCTACCGCGATTATAATTCAATGTAAACCTACATATGTAAATACATTATAATTAAAATACTGATCTTATATATGATAGGTACATAGCTATATATGCCTTTTGAGGCTTTCTGCGTCCAAAAGTGAACATTTGAACGTGAGCTCCCGTTCCGAATTTCCCTTTGAGTATTATTCATCAAAAAATATTTCTATTCCGTTGCACACAAACTGCATAGACAACGACAACGTCACACTAAGATGCACCTGAACTAGCTCTCCATTCACAGAGGGAAAAAGCTTTAGCGTCAGCCTACTGTGTTATTCATGCCATTTTTACGGCGGGTCCGTTCGTTCTCCCCGGTAGACTTTTTCCGAATCCGCAAAAAAATATCACTAGACGATACGAGCGAGCACATACATAGATAAATACGAGAACCTTCGACGAGTACATTCCGAACACGTATCCGGCAAAATATACCGGTTTAATGGGCGTTTTACATCCCGGATACGGATGATTTAGTACGGCGCGGTGCAAAAATCGGCGCCAAACTTCGAAAATGTTTTATAACAGGGATTCTTAACCTTTTTTGTTCCGTGGAACCCTAAAGCAAGCAACTGACTCCTTCTCAGCAGTGAGAAAATAGCTGATTTTGTTGAAATATGACGATTATTGTTGAACAAGGCGACACGCGTGTCATATTGGACATCTATCGATTTCGAAACGTTGCTTTCATTCTTAGAAGATTATGGAAATAAAGCTTCTATATGTAACTCGCTTTACAAAACGAACACCAGTTTCTTTTAAGTTACAACATAAGCTAAACTCCAATTGGAAGTTTTTGTCATAGATCAATAGTTAGGTAAATATATTTGATACGGTTTATAACAGAAAGATTGAAATTTCATACCGTTACTTTTAAAAGAGTTTTGAAATGTTTTCAAGTGTTCACGGATATCTTTGACCAAACTTTGTATATCAACTCCATTTTAGTAAAGCACTTCCTCTGAGTTTTGGAAGTTTGCAAGAATATTAGCCTCCACTCTCTAACCCAGACAGGATGGTTTGTATTGTAATTAGAAGTGATATAATATAACGAACCGGAATTTTTTCATATGACAATAATCAAAATGTCCTCAGCCCTATCACTGACTTATAATTTGAATTTATAATATTAATAATAACCAAACTCAATTAAATGAATATAAATAAGATGTGGTTTCAACAAGATGACGTCAAGATCCCATGCAAGTCATGACACAAACGTTGCACTACGCTTTAAGTTCAATGATTCAGAAAAAGCGAAGTCAATAGTATTCATGATCATACGGTTTGACTCCTTTGGAATACTTTCTAAATTATTTTTTTTAAAGAAAAGTGTATATAAATAATGTACAAACATATGAAAGACTCCATTTCAGATTACATAGGTATGTATGTATGTATGTACATATAATATATGCCATTGAACCATTTATTTTGAGCAAAACTATTGAAAATGTTGATCTTAAGACTTCAAAAATATCCATATGAACGATATTATATACCAAGTATTATTGCCATAAATCAAACTTCAGGATACGATATTTTTTTCTGATAAAACATGTGTTTTATTTATGAAAAGCTTCCAACAGTTGGATCACCCGTTATTTCAAGAAACTTTTCACGAACCCCGCGCTTCGGCTAAGAAGCACTATTTTACAACGACTTGCGGATGATTTTTCGATGCGATTTTCAACTCAAGACTCGGATCGGATCCTCGGCATTATATTTCGCAAATATTTGTCGCTGAAAATGTGTTCCTTGTGGCGTATATCGGATGTGTGCCGGAATCTCGCCCCACCACCGACACTTTCCGGCATCGGAAACCATCGAATAATTACCGGCGGTAAAACGCGACGCCGCCGCGGGGATTATTTGCTTAAAAGCTCGTATAATTTGCAGGCATTTGCCTAATTTAAACCGGAGTTGTGCCTCGCTTCGTGCGAATGAAATATGCGAATAATTTTATTTCCCCCGAGACGATAAATTCATTATCGGCGGGGAGCGAGAGAGTTGAATACGTACGTATATGTAATATCGTAACACGATCACTGTATCGATACATTGATTTTGTGTGCTCGGGAAATTTTCGTTGTTCTATTGAAAGATGCAATCTACAATGCGAGAGTGTGTGGATTTTGAATTTCCTTTTTTTTATTATTCTCTTTGCACCCCCTTTGTCGCCTTTGTGCGGAGAAAAAGCTGATTCTTCGCATCGGATTCGATGCTGGATGGGGAAAATGTGTACTGTTTATTCTTTCGTATGGTCGAATTCACCGTTCGAATGAAACGTGACAAATAATACTAAGGTTGAATGGGTTCTATAGGGGACACGTCAATATGTTGCATTCTTTATATATGTATATAAAGTTTGCAGTGAATGTCAGGGCTGGTTCAAATATTTTAAAATCAATAACAATCTCAAAATATGGCTCTTATCATAAAAAACGTCACTTTCTTTGAAAAATATTTTATTCACAATTTTTTTAATTTAATTTTATTAAGAGTTTTAAGATATTTTCTTAGAAACTTTCTGAATTATAAGTGATCTTCTATAATTATAATGTTTGTAAATATGTATTTATGTGTATGAAAATTGTATTTTTTTATCATTTATTAAATGATTATTACTTTTTTTTTGTACATAATTGGCCAAGAAAGCGCATTGGGTTTACTTGTTAGGCCTTTCTGGTATACATATATAAATAAAATTAAAATGTGTTTTCTCTATGAAAGTACATATACATTTTTTAATTTAGAAACACCAAATTTGATATACTATATCATATTATGATACTTTATATTTATCATATTCTTTCTCACTTTCAGAAGTAAATATATCAATATTGGAAATAAATGGTTAAGAAATAGTTATAGCAATTTATTTAATAAATCTTTCATAAATTATTCTTTCAGAGATTAATTTGGGACTTAAGTTGAATAAACTTTCTATACAATGAAAGGTTTTTTATTTTTAATTGAAAAAATCATAGTAAGAAAGACTATGCCATAAATACATATTTGCCATAAATCAATATGCATTAGAAAAATTAGACTCGAAGTAGATTAAAATATATTAATATCAAATTTAAATATTCTAGTTTGTGTGTGTAAATACTTTTAATAAATATGTCACAATGAAATAATATTTCAAGTTAAAATATATTTTAACTGACGTTTCAGTGAAATCATAACCAGTTCCATTTTCAGCTTTGTTTTTATTCATTTAAGATTAGATTGTTACGGTTGGTATCATTTAAGGGTTAGGTTAATTAAGGGTTGGCCCTATTAATTTAAGATTGGGTTGATAGGGTTAATTTTATAGAGTTAAACGTTGTAGATTCATTGTTTGATAAATTTTCACTGCTTAAATTGGTGAAAATATATTTTCACTTGAAATATGCTTTCACTGTAACATACACATAATATGTTTGTCAATATAAAGAAATTTATCTTTTATCAAATGCTGTACATATGTACATACATACCTTATATATGTACATACTAGAATATTATAACCTGAAATGTATATAAAATATATTTTGATGAATTATTTTCAACGTTTTAACAAAAAAATTAATTGATATGAATACAAATACTTCGAATGAATTTTTTTCTGTTCTTTCCCATTTCTGTTAAGAGGAAATTACTTTTATTCACTCTCAAACGAACTTCAATCAATGCATAGTTAAGCACACTATCAAAAGTCGATAGACGAAGAAGACGAATGAAGTCAACGTAAAAATAGACGACTTTTAGACGTAAAAGCTTCTCGTTGAAAGCTTCCGCCGAAAGCTTTGTATACTGATGAACTTCTTTGTGCCTAGTTCAAAGTCGTTAAAGATTATTGTTACGCTTTAATGGACACGTTTTATAGCATTATACATATATATGTACGTGTTCATATGTTTGTATACGCAAGAAGGTCCTTTGATAACGACATTGTTTCACATTCTAATTTTATAATTTAATATGTGTATCCGGAACTTTGACCGGGTGTGTCGTTTGTGCATCACTAAACGGAAACTGCCACCAAATTTGTAGAAGTGCTGAAACAGACGAACTTTCGTTGTTGTATGTATATTCAGTGGCGGACTGGCCATACAAGCGAACATGCCCGATGGCATGTGGGCCCCACTATCTGTTAGAAAATATGGGCCCTCAGTAAAATTAAATAACTTTTTAACTATTTATAGGATATTGCAACTTTGGGACCTAAAGTTTGGGTATTTCAACAAAACAAATTTCTTACGATATACACAAACAACTAATACCTGCTTTAACAGCCCAAGGATCGGTTAACTTTTTTTATTAGGCTCGAAATGTAAGTTTCAACATTTGCGTGGGCCCTTTTGCCGGGCCCATTTCCAACCTCAATATTATGTATATACCAATACCTATGTAACAACTAACTACTGAAATAAAAATGGGAATAAACAAATTTTCGTGAAAAATATAAACATAATTGCATAAAACAATTTTGATAGGACGATTCATCATCAACCAGCGATTTAAATTTACTTCATACTTTCAAAATAACATTTGATTATACTTCGATGATATAGTAAGATTTAAATACACAATTTTAAACAGTTTCCGAATATAAAATCTATTCCTAATTTAGACACATTCATGTAAATAGAAATATAGGATAGGGGCCCCCTCCCCAAAATCCCGATTTTCGATTAACATTCATTGAAAATATTATGCATTTTTTTCAGGGACGTAATTTGGGGTGGCCATAGGGGGGCACTCGCCCCTCTAAACTAAGGAATAGTGTGAATTTAGAAAATATTATGAATTTAATGATTAATGAGATACTACGGATCTATGAATGCTACGTTTATTTCTTATGTATGTTACTTTTGGGTAACTAATAAAATAATCGCTGCTATGTGCTTTGAAGAGAAACAAAACAAAACTTTATCTATTGTTATTACGTACATGTACATAGATAAAGTGAAAAGACAGTTGGTAGAAATTAAGTTAATTGATAGTTTTTTGATGACTCAGTTTGATGGTCGATTAATGTTGACCATGTGAAGATTTGTGGAAAAAAATTTTCGCCTGCGGCGCTTTTTTCTCTTTACATAATATTTTTTTATAATTACTTTTTCAAAAATAAGCTTATTTTTTTCATATTTTATAACTCAATTAGGTGTATTCAAAGAATATTTTCCATTTTTATTCAGATATAAAAAAGATTTTTTGAAAAAAAATTCAATTTGACCAATCTTTGCCTGCCCCCCCCCAAGAAAAAGCTGAAATGACGTCCCTGACGTGGTGGAAAGAAGAAAATTTTGTTATATGGGGGGGGGGGGGACAAATTTTTTTAACCCTGGGGGGCCCCCCTTTGACTCCTGGCATGCACTGATTTCAGTCCCAGTCCGCCACTGTGTATATTATATGTACATACATATATACAGAATGATTCACAGATTTAGAACTTTAATATAAGATCATACAAGCGTTTGAAGATAAGTTGAGAAGTGATTCAATTTCTACACAATAATACTAAGATATTTTAATAACAGCTTTTAATACACTTTTTATATTCTTAAGTACTATAAATATTATGTATAAAAAAAAACTTGAAAGGTATAAACAAAACCTCATTATTTTCAATATACCTGCATATACATATAAAGTATAATAAACAAATGCGATACTTTCCCGAATTTTCCGGTGTTGCTTAAGCAGATGGAATCTGGAAAATTAAATCTAATTTGAAAAAATTTACTGTCAGCAATGTAACCTGTGAAGTTACATAGTTAATGATAGTGATGAAATTTAATAATTTTGTTAATGATTAAATTCCTATAGCATCATGTCAGAGACATTTGCTAACTCCCATATGTATGTATGTATATCTGTAAAATACCAAAGCGTTCGGAAATGGTGCAGACTCAAACAACACATGTCCATTGAAAAAGCTTGTAAATAGGTAAAAAAGCAATTTTTTAAAATTTGAACCTACTACAAAAATATCTATTAGTTGTAAATAAGATCAGTATAAGATAGTTTTTGGTAGATCTAAATCGAGAACTGTAAATTTGCATCATTAAAAATGAGCAAACAATGCTCATATTTCAATAGCATATGAAACGAATTTTCTTCAATTTTTAGATGACTTTATTTGTTGTTTCTTTATTTTAATAAAAAATACATCTAAAAGTATACTTTTGATCTACATACTTTGAATAGAATAAAATATCGAAAAACTCATCTGAGTGATAAAAAATTGTAAATAATGTAACATATCGCAAATTTTCATCTTGTATATCCAAAATACATAAATAAAATAAACAAGATTTGACTCAATTTGTCAAATTTCATATACGTAGCAATATTCAAGGAAACCAAATTGGGCAACAAAGTATAAAATTTCACTCTAAACATTAACCTACACTTCACCGACACAACGACGAATTTCTTAATAAACAGCCACTTATACAATAATACTGAAAAACACACCGACGAAGATTTCCGGCAGAAGAAACGTGTCAAAGAATTTGCTTAAAAATATACGCGCATAAATAAGTCGAACAGAAACACGGAATCAGAGAGCGGGAAAACTTTTCCCGGGATTTTCCGCGCTCGCGCTGTACGCCACGCGCGTCGCTTCCCACGCCGATTTGCATAGTCCGGAAAATGCGGGCGAAAAAACCCCCAGCCGTACATGTACATATATAATATAAATACAACCAAAGGCAGACGTCCCGTCTCGGCCTTAAGAGTATGGGTATAATCTTAAGGGTTGTCGCGTCTCGGCAGGAAATGCGATTTGTCGCGCTACATCCCTGATGCGGCAACCGGAAGGAAGTCCCTGACGGAGCTGTGACATCTCCGGCCTACGTGATCATGATCCCAGCCCCTTCCCCGTCCCCTTTCCCCATTATAATTGAATAAAAATCAACGTCAATGGGTATTTATATACGTATTTATTAAGCGAGTTTGCGGGAATGATGCGGTTGATGCGTACGAGAGCCGAGGCTGTAACGAAATTCGAAGCACGTCGTTATCTTTAAATTGAAAAGAGATTCGCAGAACGAAATAAGAGATCGCAACAGACATCTCTTGAAAAAAGTAGCTATACATGTACGTCTATATATATAAATAAATCGCATTTTTTATTCGGAGGGACGTGTCGTATTAAATTCGAAAAATGTTTTGACAAGCGAATGCTTTGTGTGCTGTACAATGGTTGATATTTTCAGTATATAATGGATACTTATTTTTAATTTGTTAGTACGTGCTAGACATAACGAGTATAAATACGTAGGTACATAATAGATTTTTTTCTTATATAATATTTATTGGCGCACAACTACATGTATATTCATGATGTACATATTAGCGATAGATACAATGTAAAATTGTTATAAATCTGAAAATGTCTATTGCGACTCAGTAATATGTACTTATATTTTTAATAAAGCAACATTGATGCATTCTAATAATAACAGTTAGCTTGGTAACATACATACAGTCAAAGTTACGCGAAAAATGTATGAAATTCAGTTTGAGGCTCTATAAATGATTGTAATAACCGAAACTTATATTAATTTCAATTATTTTCACCAAGAAAATATACAAGATAATGGTAAAATGATGAAATAAATGTTTATAAAGTAGCAACTACGATATTTTCATTTCCGCAACAAATCCTAAGCTTTGTTGCTTCGTAGGTTTTACGTAATACATATGTTTAAATTTATTTATTTATTTATTCTATCGAACATGTGCTCACCTTTACAGATCGCTCCAAGGCGAGAAGTGTACTAATACATATCAAGAAACACTAGATTATATATCAATACATAATTAATATTATATTTTTATATTATTTACGTTAACTATGGTCAAACATTGCAAGCATTTATACAATACGATAAATTCGATCAATACAAACATTTATACAATGCGAATTCATACAAGCATCATCCAAAGAGACATCTATGGAGAACTTTTTGCAGCATTTTATTATACAAATCTGCTATGGGAAGCTTCGAGCGAAACAGCGGCTTTGAATTCTCGTTAAAAGTTAATAAAAACTTATCATAATCTACCTTATTCAACTTCAATAGATAAATATTGTGTATTTACTTTTTTATTCTATTATTAACTCTTCTAGAAAAAATATATATGAAAAATACCTTTTAAACTACTTGGTTAACTAACCAAGATTTCTTCATTATTATTATTACGTTACATGAATCTTATTGATAGAATTTAATTATGGAACGGATAATTTAAATGAGATACATAGAACTGTTTAGCTTTAAGTTTGCTTTACTATTAAACTTTGTTCGGCTGCTGATGTGACAAGACTCTCGGAGTCTTGATGGTGATGACTACCACTCTCGGAGTCTTGATGGTGATGACTATCACTCTCAGAGTCTCGATGGTGATGACTAACTTAAATTCTAGCAGTAAGGAGTTTATATACTCTTCTTTAAAACAATGAAGTGTTGAAGACACGTGTCATACAATTTTAGTTAGTCAGTGTTTAATGTGTGCTATAAATCAATGGTGCCACTTATTAAATTATGTGTGACACAAATCAATGGTGTGTCTTATCCCTACTGGTAAGTCGACTACATTGATAAGCGAGGTACATAGCAATACATAAGCTTAAAATAAATTGCAATAAATTTAAAATGATTCCTACTCAATTTATGTTAGGTTTATATATGTTTTGTATTGTCTTCAACATTGCTTGTTTATCTGTAGAATGGTTTTTATTATATAAAATACATGTATTTTTAAATTCATATGTAAATAAGTCTAGAGCGGTGCATACAACAGGTATCCGCATTATTCGCACGGTGCGGCAAGTAAATGGCGCTTTTGTTATTTCTCTGCAAAGTTCCCCTTTAAAAGCCAAAAAAAAGAGTGCCTGCGTTCGCAAAAGGAGAAGAACAACAACAAGAAGAACGACGCCAAAAAAAGGTGAAGCAAAAAGTAAAAAAAATGAAATAAAATAGTGAAAAAAGAGGAGACGTCATGTTTTATTCGGCGCGCATTCACTCGTCAGTCGCGCTCAGCGGGTTGACGTACCTGTCAAAACACGACAGGACCGGTCGAAGGGGAAGATTCGAGCAAGGGAGGGTGAGGAGGAGGGCTACCTTTATGGAGAACGTAAATAATGAGGCTTCTCACTAGCGAAATGTCCCGTTCGAGGTACGCTTGCATCAGGGCTGGCCGATGACCATATAAAAATGGCATCGTTTTTATTATCACCCTTTATTTGACATTAAACTAATGACAATACAAAGAAAGACATCGAGATCAGGAATCGATATTTAATACAAATCAATCAAAATCCCGATATTGAATACCCTCACGAACACAATAAATACTCCATTTATTGATACATCGTATTATGTACACATTTATTATATCAAAGTGGCATTACAGAGTGATCCAATGCCAAACATATTATGTAGTACATATATTTGATTAATTTTACAGATATATTTTTTTACATTAAACACGATATCTATGGTCAAACATTATACAGAAGTAATTGTAAGTATCATGCAAATATCAATTAACGTCAACAGAGACATCTATGGTCAAATTTACAGCATTTTATACAAATCAGTGAAATTCGAGGTTCTTAAAACTCTAAATTTCTTAGAAATGGGTAAAGGTTGCCAATTTTTTGGAACCGTTTCCATAAAAAGTTAATGAATTAGCAAACTCTGATAGAAAACTATCAACTTGAAGTTACAAAGGCTTGGCTAGCAACAATCCATTTATTCGAAAGCATTATATGCTAACCACTAGTCAACATTAAAACGTCATTATAATTATTACAAATATTTACTTCTCTTATTCTATTAATTGTATATTTGAATACCAAAATAATCGTAATTCCTATCAATTTCTTGCCAGAATGAAACTTCTAATATTTTTAAAAATATATACATCATTTTGTTCTCCATATGAACTCTACAAATAAGAGTCTATATAAATTTATCCGTTTTACTTTTCTTATTACCTCGTTTATCTTCCAAATTTAAATTGCAATTGCCAACTTATACTGAAAACTACAATTCCCGATATATTTTATTTAATTCGTAATAAAACTACGTAGTTTATGATTTATATTGCAAATATTAGCGAACCAAAGCTACTTGTATATAAGATTCATTCATTTCATAATTTTCGGCATTTTTTGTACAAATTTTCTTATGAACATCATTGAAATAGCAACAGTTTTATTTATTGCGGTCATTTACGGGACTTAAGTGTGTATAAAACTTCACATATAGATAACATTTAAACATAAAACTATAAACTAAAAAACTACACACAAATCTACATTCTTGCTCTATTCAATGATAATCTACATATATCTATATATATAAAAATGAATGTCTGTGTATGTGTGTCTTAAATAGGCTCTAAAACCACTGAACCTATTACGATGGAACTTTCAGGATTTGTTGTATGCATGTCAGGGAAGATTACTGTGAAAAAAAACGAGAAAAAACTCCTAATAATAATATTCATAATTATGATTCGAAATTCGTATTATCGACGTGAAAGTATGAAGCGCCATTGTGTAGCCAAGGAAATTTATTTGTTGGCAACCACGATAACCAGTTGGTTTTTGACGACACGGCTTTGAAACGACGTTGTTTGATCTCCAACCATCATTTGAAACGCGATACACATACATATAAATCCGCCAACTCCAACCAAATGGGAACGGGAACAGGAACGGGAACTAGAACGGGAACGGGAACGGGAATGAGAACGGGAACGGGAAAATGGAATTGCAGGTGTTAATGTGGCATTGCAACGCATGCCGGATTCAGCTATATAAATATAAATGTAAATATAATTGTTATACAAGAAGCAACATTCAACCACTTATATGTACCATTATGAAGAAGCGTTCTGCCTCAAACTCTCTGATTGATAACATATTTTGAACATTCATAAGATTACTTACTATATACTCAATAAAAACGCTAAAATTCACCTTATAGCGAATATATCAGACAGTTTTCATTTGTATATTATGTACATATGTATATAAAAGAATTGCACTGAAGCGTGTTAGAAGAAACACAGTTTAGGAATAAATATAACTCAATTCCCACACAAAATATTCACATCCTTATATAATCTATACGTTTCTGGGAACTCCAACACCCCACAACCACCCGCTATCCCCCTGAAAACCCATCAAGTTCGGTCACAAACCGCGATTGCACCGGGGACGCGCAACCCTGTCGGTTGAATGCACACACAAAACGCGCTTTTTAAACGCACGTCTCCTCTCACAAAGGCCCTCGATTACGTGAGGTCAATTCTAGAGACCCTTTTTGCGGTGGGACTACTATCGAGGGGGTTTCCAAACGTCCATTTCATCTCGAGAATGCCCCCCACCCTCTCACCCCTCCCGCACCCGATCTCCCCCATCTGCGTACATATGTATTCCCATTTCGGAAACTGGTCGTATCGTGTGACGGAAAAAATACGGTTCGCAATAATATGTAAATGTCCCGACCCGAGTCCTTATTACCGTCGGGCTTTTTCTACGTGAATCAAAATTTCACGGTGCAATCACTGGAGGCTGGGGTGACCCCCCGTCGAGAGGTGCCCCGCGACGAAAACGAAATGAAGATGTAGTAATTTGTGTCTAATAAATGTACGAGACGTTTTCACGTCGTTGCGAGTCGCATTCCTATCACATTAACGTGGTCGTTGTTCGTGTGACGTACATTTTTAACGATGATAAATTATAATGTGACTTGTTTGATTTGTTTTTAAACTTTTGTTTATTGTAGTTGAAGCATTTTAATATGTTTTTGTTTTTAGTTGCATTATACATATGTTTAAATAATAATTGAAAAATATATAGACAAAGTAATAATTAAAATACTGACAATTACCAAACATTATTTTATTTATGTATATCATCATCATCTATGTATGTACAAAAGCCCATCATCCACTGCTGGATGGAGGCCTCTCCAGTACCCTTCCACTCTTCTCTGTTTTGCGCAACTCTTATCCATCCGTAGATATATCCATAGTTAGTATACTAGAAATAAGAACAATTTAGTTGTAGGTAGAGTAAAGAAAAAGAAGACAGCTGGTGGTGTTTTTCATAGGGGTGTGCACATGTACAATGCCCTCCCTGAGTGCGTAAGGTCTTCTAAGACCGTGAAGCAGACACCCCTGTGAAAGACAGTGCATATCTACATATGTATATATATATATATATATATATATATATATATATATATATATATATATATATATATATATATATATATATATATATATATATATATATATATATATATATATATATATATGTATAAAATAAAATATAAAAATGAATGTCTGTGTGTGTGTCTCGAATAGGCTCCTAAGCCACTGAAATGATTACGATGGAACTTTCAGGATTTATTGTATGCATGTCCGGGAAGATTACTGTGAAAAAAAAAACGGGAATGAGTGTCATTGCAACGTAATACTTTCAAATGTGTTCGCTGCCTGCGTTTTTCCGTCAAATGGGAACGGGAACGGGAATTGCATGCGTTATCGTGGCATTGCAACGTATTCAACGTAATCAACGATGAAGTATTTTCAAACGTGTCTATTACGATTATTTTTCATCATCGTTATGGTGGACGTCATTTCCAATTATATTGATGAGCAAAATGGCAAAGTTTGAAAACGATCGGAAGAACCCAAATTTCATCACACGAAAAAATAGAAAGTGAAATAAGAAGAGACTAATAAAAAAAGTATAGTGAATATTAAGTGAGGCTAAATTTTAGTATTCAGATAAAATAAAAATAAAATATATATGTAAGTAGTCAATTAAAGTAAAATAGGTTAAGTTAAATTCGATTCAAGTTACGTAATTTTCGCTCCGGCTTATTGCATATTTATTTATTTTTTTTTTTTACATATACCAGGAAAACGGGTTTGGTGCAAACGATCGAAAAGCGCCAGACAGATTGAACCACAGATTAACTGGATGGCTGTTTTAAACGCAACTCTCGACTTCACGAATGAAAAATTGCACATAAGATGACGAGTAATCTTTCGATGTGCACAGATGCAATTATTAAAATGGTATTTATTAAAATTGAGTTGGATCTTTCTGGCGAGTTTTTAATAATTTAATAAGGAAAAATTAGGAACTAAAGTATCAGAAGCACATAACGTATACAGGGTAGGTATGTTGGGACTTCGGGTAGATTTCGCTTAGTGTAAGTGCGAGCAGTGCGCACGCATAAGGTACACGTGTCGTTAATCTGTGGTTCAGTCTGCCTGGCGCTTTTCGATCGTTTGCACCGCATCGCAAGAAAGCTTTACAGGTAACCCCAATGCGCCTTCCTGGCCAATTACAAACATTGCAGCATTTTTTTTTTATTAAGTCGCTGAATTACGAGACACTGAAAAACTTGCAAATTAACGAGACATCTATGAATTGTACATAAATTTTATTGTGTATAAATCAATATCAAATAGTGGTGACATAGTAGGTAGGATGGATATTTAGCCAATTTTACCAAAACCGTTTCAACAATGAAATCAGAAAAAATTGGCAAGCTCTGATAGGAAACGATCGACCTGGAGTCACAAATATCCAGGTCTGACCAGCAGTACTACAGATATACTCAGAAAAATTCTTTTCAATCGAGGTTAGCTCATGGGATCGAACCCGGCGCCTTTCGACGCTAAGCAGAAGCTTAAGAGGGCTGTACCCCCGAAACCTTAATTTTGTAGCCGTTCCTTTCTTCGATATATATATTGATTGAATGTATATATTGAGTGAATGCGACAATATATATTGAGTGAATGCGTGTGTTGCGCTTCGACCAGATAATACGTTATACGAGGTTTCGTATTCTCCAATTTTCCCCTCCGAACTGGACCAATTTTTAAAAAAAAATCATTATCGGTATGAGAAAGATATTTTCTGTGCAACTATGCGCGTATTTATTTAAAATCGACCGTTAAATAAGCACGCTGGACTCTTTTCGTGGGTGTAAAAAAGAGGCGATTTTATAGATTTTATAGGCTCCTAGCTCCTATAAAAATAACTAATCAAAAAAATAAGATGCATGCCAATGGTGGTGCATGCACAGATGCATGCCAATGGTGGATATCCATAGCATATTAAAAAATAATTTCTCTAGTCGCATAATTGAGGAAGGGAGAAGTGTAATACGTTTGTATGGACAAGGCGCTGGTGTCCAGCCCTCTTAACGACCGAGCTATGCTGCTGGCTGAAATGAAATATGTTCCAAAAATTTCACTGATTGAGGTCGTACAAAATAGAGAATACATTTTAACTCGTTTCAATCATCATAAATAAAAATTATTATCAGTTGAAAGTGAAAGTCCTAATGATAAAAAACCTGTAAAAATGAATTACCTAATTTTTTTTCAAATTTATCTTACAATATACAAATAACAAATAAACAAATAACGGATTCCTCACAATTCCATCTACAACCCGAAACCATACAAACACACATAAAAAACCGAACACAAACAAATTTCCCGCATAAAACCAATCATCAACCACCAATTGGCCATAAAAACTAGCCAAACCACAAAATTACAACACCTCGCAAAAACCACACCAATTCCAATATATGTATGTAGATATACAAATGAAAATATATATGTATGTATGTGCATCTACCTTGTTACTTCACTCTTATCACTTTTCGATTTTTTCAGCATCGGCTCGACTCGGTATACATTTGGTATGCGCGTATGCAAGCGGGGCCCTTTTGTCTTCCACCATACACCCCCCCCCCCCTGTCCCCCCACTGATGCATAATGCAGCATCCGCCGTCTACGGGGGCCCCCGTCCAAGGGCCCTTTGTTGGGGCCCGGCTGCATTCTGATTATGCCGATTTTAAAATTTGATTACCGACGTTCCCGGTAAGTAACTCGGTACCGCGGGTAGATATGTATGTATGTAAAAATCGACAACCTGTAACGAATCCGGACTACCGAATTACGGACCGAACCGGTGCACGCTTCCGATCCGGTTTTTCGGAATGATCGACGACGAGCTTTAATTCGAATCAAAAAGTAAAATGGGGAAAAAAAGACGGACAGTCTACATACATAATTTTCAATTCAATTTTTTTCGAACGTTTATAATGTACTTATATACGTTTGAGTCATACGAATGTATAATTTATCTTCCTGATCGTATTTTAAGCTCTTCAAATATTCTTTATTTTAACTCTGTTATTTAAACCATTTCTATCATTTGATTCTACATATAAATATTCCAAATTCGTAATACAATAATTAAATTATAGCAATAGTATGTAGAAATAGTACATAAGACGTTATAAAAATATGCAAATGAAATTGGGAAAAAACGAATGAAAATTATACCAATTAAAAGGATGAGGCATCTGGTTTCGAATAATAACACTAGATATTTATTCCTACTTTGCCCCTAGCCTTAGTGAATCTCAAGGTAGTGCCCCAGATATCGATTAGAAAGTCTGAAATGGCAATCAGTAATAAAATATTTAGGAATAACGTTCGATAAAAGAATGAGGTGGGCACCTCACATTGAGGCAGCGAAATGCAAGGCAATACGGGGTTTATACTCAATATACCCAATATTTAATCGCCATAGTTCTTTATCAACTCAAAATAAAATAAAATTATATCGCGCGCTGATATTACCATTATTAACCTATGCTTCACCTGTATGAAATAGCGCCTCGAATATTAACCTTTCCAAACTCAAATAAATCCCTAAAAATAATTTATAATACACCCATATATACTAACTTGAAAAAACTGCATGCCATAAATACTATTCCGTTTGTTACAGACATTACTAACAAACTAACCAGTAGATTCTATGACATAATCACTAATAACCATACTAACACACTTGTGAAGAGTCTCGGTGATTACAACAAAATGTCTATACCCTTCAGGTATAAACACAGATTACCTAAACACAATCTGCTTTAGGTAGTCTTTAATTAATATTATGTATTTAGATGTATTATGAGCATTTATAAGAATTGTAAATAGGTTTTTGAGCTCTTTTTCCTATTACGCTGTACATATTAACCTTAGAATAATATAATACTATGATTACTAACAAAATTAAATCAAAATTTTAAAATAGAAAATGATGAGTAGATCAGTAGCTATTAAAATAGATATAAGATGTATTGTGAGCATACATAGTTAAGTAATAATAAAAAGCATTTAAAAATCAAAAAAAAATATATATATCGATTAGAAAAATATATCAATGTATGTGTATAGATATATAATGTTCGGTGATTACGGTTTTTATTATTTTCTTTTTCATTTGTTTGTCTATATCTAATATATAATTATAACAACTAGTGTATTATATTATGTAATTTGTAAAAATCTATAATTGGGCTCGTATGTTATATTTATTCTTTATTTGTATGCTTTTCTACATCTGTTGCCTGTTGATTTTTCAATAAATAAATCAGTTAATATATCATATTTAATTTATAATCTATAGACAATATCGAAAAAAAAAATTTGATAACAAAAAAACCGATATTGTGCCAAGAATTGAAAATAAAATTCCATCGGAATTTCAACGAGTTTCATTCCATCAAAAAAAAAAGCTTCTAAAAATACCAGACAAATTTAATCAAACGCCGTCGCCAAAACGAAACTCTATTTATTTTTTCAGTCGACGATCGAAAATAATTATCCCGTATTGATGTCACTACTGGCCGGGAATTGAAAGGATTTTCAATTTTTAGTCCCGATTGTTCTTGTCCATTCAATTCGCTCGCGGGACTATTGGGAATTTTAATTGGTTTTACGTTCGGAGATCACAAGGAGCAAACGACACGTGTCGCTTCCCCACAGTCGAAAGTCCCACAACTTGGTGGCAGCGCACAACCGCCATATGCGAAAGAACTCACTTAATTTGAATTCAATGTTGACTGACATAATAGGATTTCTACGGTGAAAGCTTTCGGTATTTGCGCTCTTTTTTCCCTTCTTTTTTTTTTTTTTTTGCTCGACGATACTTATTAGCACAAAGTCTAAAATCGCGTGTCCACATCGATCCCGCGGAGCACACTCAAACGCTGACAGTTCATTTATTCGGTGGAACTTTGTGCTCGTCACTACCCTCGTCAAATGACGGATTACGACCACATCTGCATCATCGTCATTCGTGCTTACCCTCATTAAAAATTGTGTCCCTTTTAGCGCTTCCCTAATTTTGATCGACGCGACACAATACCTCTGCGAGTTTGGGAAAAAATCAGTTTGTATTATAAATAGATTTAAATAAGCAATGGCTTGTGACCGTTTAGGATTATGTTGCGAATTTTCAAAAAAAAAATGGTATGCATGCCGTGAATAAGGGATGCCTATTTATGGCGGATTTGTGGAAAAAATTATACAAAATAACAAAAAAACATACTTCATTTCCAAATACACCTACATATACATATGTATACTAGATAGCCAGCAGTATTGCACAACATTAGCGTATATGTTTAGCACCAAGTGATCAGTGGGTTTGATCTGCTATACTGATGGTTAGATTTGGGGGTTTTGTGACTACAAATCGATCGGTTATTATCAGAATTTGCCAATTTTATCTGATCATTGTTGAAACGGTTCCTTAAAAATGGCAAAAAATCATCTTTCCTGTCGTCGCAAATTTTCTATATTTATTATGTGTATAATTTGTAAAAAATATGTACAAAATCTAAATCCATAGATGTCTCAATGGGTTTAATTCTGTAATTAATTAATTAATTGATATTTCGTGTTCTTCAGGTTCTGGAAATACAGTGATTTATGTAATAATAAAATGCTGCATTGTTTGTAATTAATTGTCCAGGAAGGCGCATTGGGGTCTTCCTGTAAAGCCTTCCTAGTATATATCTATGTAAAAATAAAAATAGATAAACATCCAACGAATATAAGTATACTAAATGGTTTTCAAAAGATTTAATTAAGATTATTCAAAGAAAAGTGTAGTTGATTTTTAAATGTATTTTATTATTACTAAATTATGTTTACAATACATCTTATATCTATTTAAATGGCTACTGATCTACTGATCATTTTCTATTTTATTTAGTAATCATAGTATTATATTATTCTAATGTTAATGTACAGCATAATAGGAAAAATAGCTCAAAAACCTATTTACAATTAAATGAATCCGATAAAATGCATTGTAACCAACCTGATAAACAAAAAGCGATCCGTATATTTAATTAAATTGAAGATTTAATTTTAAGCTTACTGACCAACTGTTTTTTATAACTGACTATTTTTTTTCGGTTATGAATAAACATATATGCATGTACGTATACAATTCTACGTTCATATCCAAAATAAATTACACAAATTACATACACACAGGAGTAAACGTAAACATGTCTCCCATAAACATTTCACAATCAAAAATAAGCTTACATATGTATTATATATTGAAAGCACCATTTTCTATGTACGAAAGACAAAATTTCCCGCACCGAAATATCCAGGGACGAGTTATTCAGTACATTTACAATCCCGATAATCGCATTAAATGGAAATAAAAATACGTCAAATTCGAAATAATAATATTTTATTCCCGTTCGCTTTGTTTCCCGTATCGTTTTATTATGATTGATATTTATATAGGCATGTCCATACATGCATACATATACGAGGATATTTTTATTATCCATTCTAATAAACAATAATGTTATGAATGAATTACAATAGCCCGTACCTAAATACAAATTTCCTCATTTACGCAACACGCCTTTATGTCTCCGACACGAGGGTCTTCGCTCTGGGAATAGAGTCGTCCCATTTGAATATTGTCCCTCATGTCAGCTGTTTATCGGCCTCTGATCTCCTCTTTGAGCCGTAAACCCCTTAGCTGCGACGGCCCGGATTATACGCAATATTGTTTCGAACAAACTTGTTAACCTCGCGCAGGTAATTCAAAACCCCAAGCCTCTCCAACCCTTTTGTTGCCGAAGCATTTCGAATACCCCTGTGCAAGATCGCAAGGCTTGATTCGTTGAAACACTTCGAGGAACAAACCCAAACTGCATTTAATCTAAGCAAACAGTCTTGACTCGAATCTTGACATGAAGGTCACAAAACATTATATGAAACTACATATACAAATATCTAGAGGGAAACGCTGGTAAGACGCCCCTTCATCTGATCATACTAGATGAGTTATGAAGTTAAGAGTTTTGCTTGATGAATTAGGAAGAAGAACATCTACACATGACTGAGCTGCTATAGTGTAAGATTCAAGTTGCAGGGGTTGTTGTACAGTATTTTCAACTATTTTTTTGTGTATAACAACTACGTGTAATGACGGCAAACCAATGGTGTAATGACCAATGGTGTCGCTTGCAGAAACCTGAATTACTTTATTTTATTTAATCATGCACACTCGCCTAACAGATGGCTCCAAAGCGGCGAGTGTGCTAAACAGACCAAGACTCACAAATTATATATACATAACAGTTATGTACATACATAGACATGTAAATCGAAACAATACCTGACATCTATGGTCAGATATTACAAACATCGTAAACAATACGATCAATAACATTATTCATGTAACAATACGAATTTACATTCAATAAACAACCACAGAGACATCTATGGAGAGAATTCTGGCGAAACCTGAGATAGATATAACAATAACTCAAGGCTTGCAATAGATAATTGGAGAGGAAAAGCCAATTTTACAGCAACCGTTTCAATGAAAACCAGAAAAATTGGCAAATTCTGATAAGAAACGATCGACTTCGACGAATCAAGGTCTGGCCAACAACGAAACTCTAGTAGGAATCGAACCCGTGACACCCTGCATGAAAGAATACAACACTCACCACTAGACCACGCTGCTGGTTAGCTGGTCGTGATAAATATATAATGGATAGCTAAATATATAATAACGTTTCTGTTTTGAAAATATAAATAATTGAATATACATAAACAGTAGAATAGACTAGTGGTTAACATATAATACTACATATGAACAAAGTGGTCACGGGTTTAAATCCCACTGGTTTCTGTTGCTGAAACCTTGGAATTGTGACTCCAGGTCCATCGTTTCCTATCAGAGTTTGCCAGTTTATCTGATTTTCATTGAAGTGGTTCCAACAAATTGGCAACCTTACCCATTTTCTCGCAAATCTTGAATTTTCAGCAATTTCGAATTTCGCTGAATTGTATAAAATGTTGTAAATTTACAAATTTGACCATATACATATGTATGTCTATGTGGATGATAGTTGATATGTACTTACATACTTTGTATACTAATAATCAAATCTACAATGTTTCTGGTCAGGAAAGTGCATTGGGGTTACCTGTAAGGCCTTCCTGGTATAAATTATAAATTAAAAAAATTTTTAATATACATATGTATGTATATACATTTTTTTTGTATCTTTTACGTAGTATTATTTATACATAAAATATATCTTATTTTATCTCTCGAAAATTCGAGCTTAAACATAAAGCATCTCGAATTTGCTGATATTATACAATGCTACCCACCCTGTCTCTATGATACTGTATAAACATAACTGTTTATTGACGTTGGTAATTGGCCAGGAAAATGCATCCTGTTAGACTTCCTCGTATATATGTATGTATACGTATAAAATAAAATACCTAATGTGTATGTGAATACTGATAAATGTAGATTTTTAGTTAAATTTCATTACACAGATTACCTAAACACAATCTGCTTTAGGTCATCGACTTTAGAGAGTATTATGTATTACATGTATTATGAGCATTTATACGAATTGTAAATAGGTATTGGAGCTCTTTTTTATATTATGCTGTACATTAACATTACCATAATATAATACTATGATTACTAAAAAAATTAAATGAAAATTGTAAAATAGAAAATGATCAGAAGATCAGTAGCTATTAAAATAGATATATGTATGTGAACATAATTTGCTAATAATAAAAAACAAAATCAAATCATCATTTGAAAATCAGAAATCAAATAAAATCAACAATCTGCTAGGTTTTATTTAATTAAAATATACCTATTTATCAATAAAGTCCTAATGAAATTTTCATATCTGAAATCTAATTATATTTTAACGTTTATGGGTGGATAGTTGCACTTTTTGCACTGATGACGTCATCAAGTACGTGTTCGTCAATCTTTTTCTTAATTGCAAACGATGACACATCGTCGCTTAGTAGCCAAAGGGTTAAACGCAACGGAACAGATGTACCAACTAACTACAAACACATATTTGTGACAACGACGTGCAAAGCTCACGTCACTTTTAGAAATCGATAAATAAATATCTGTACGTATACGTGAGCACGTGCCTTTACCTATGTAGGGATTAGGGGGTGGTGTTTAATGAATTTATGCAAACCGGGCTAATGCAACGACGACACGCATATACGGAGCCGGTACGAACGTTATTAATTCATCAAGGGATGATGGAAAGGGGGGGGGGGCAAAATCTTGATAATTTGATTATCGAGATAATTGAAAGCACTTCGCTTGACAAGGGTGAGTTGTTGAAATGTTTGCCGATCGGTACTACCTATGTGGAAGTGACTAGCTACGAAAAAATAGTTAATTGCAATTAAATAGTTGAGAAGCTTACGATTTCAAACAAAAATATTACCATCAATGAAAAAATGTTGGGATTCGCACGCAAATGCGTAGCCATATTTGTCACGCCATTAAAATTTTGCTTCCATTGTTTTTTATGTGTTTTTGTCTCTTTGTAACTCCGCCTTAATGCTTGAGTGCGATAGAGATAGATATAGACGTGTGAATTTGATCTTGATATTTTGATTCGCTAGTAATCGACCAATCAGATCGCTTTGCATTTTTTTATTGTATTTTAATTAACATTTTTCAAACTTTGCATAATATACATATTTATTTTATACAATATGTACATACATACATAGGTTGAAATTTCTCAACACCAGAACTATAAAATATTTGAAAAATATATGTAAACGGGTATTTACATATATTTTTATTAAAATTAAAAAAAGAATCAGGAAATTTAAAATTTTTTGACATATTGGTTTCAAAGAAAAAAAAATTTGAAATCAAGATGAATATTTTTATGATAATTCAATTGTTCATTGTATGTATGTATGTATGTATATTTTGATGTAAGAAACTAAATATAAATTCTTTTTAAAGATATATAAAAATCAATATTGGAATCTGATTTTGTGTGTTGAAAATTTTAGCATGGTATTCATTTTGTTTTAAATTTAAAAAAAAAAAATTTACTGAAATTCTCAAGTAGCTAGCTCTCAAGCTTACATATTAATTAATATATTTAAATCCTCATTTAATATTTTTTACTATTTTTTAACTCCAGTAGTAGTTATTAATATCTTATACTAAACATTTAATGTAAATTATTTCCTAATACAATAATAGCGAGGATTAATTCACGGTGCAAAATGAGCCAAAATACTTTTATTCGAACGCCTGACAAAACAGCCATATTGGAAATAAAATTTAGAATAAGTATAACATTTATTTTATTATTATATTAAAAATGAATCAAAGAGTATTCAATTTTTTACATAAAAATGCGGATACTTTTTTTGATCCTCAATTTCTTTCGGAATTTAAAATGAAACTTTTCAAAATACATATCAACAAAATGGGTTTGGTGCATCCGCTCTAAAATCGCCAGATTAACAGAACGGCAGCTTTAAACGTAATTCTCGTTTTCTAGAATGATAAATTGCACATCAGATGACGAGTAACCTTTCGATGTGCACAGATGCAATTATTAAAATTGAGTTGGATCTTTCAGGCAAGTTTAATAAGGCAAGATTCGGAACTTATCGAATCTTGCCTTATTAAATTCACCTGAAAGATCCAACTCAATTTTAATAATTACCATTTTAATAATTACATCTGTGCACATCGAAAGGTTACCCGTCATCTGATGTGCAATCTATCATTCGAGAAGACGAGAATTGCATTTAAAGCAGCCGTCCATTAATCTGTCGTTCAATTTGTCTGGCGATTTTAGAGCGGATGCACCGCTATCTATTCAATAATTGTTCTTTACAACATAATTAAATAATTTTTAATCATATCTAAACATTTTTCTCTGCTCCGTTTACGGCCTTTCCCGATTAAGGGCTCTTTTTAAAAAAAATATACCGAATGAATACTGATATTATGCTAAAATTAAAAGCTACACACCGTCCAAGTATTTAGCATATAAATTCACCACGCACACTTTAAATCTAATAAATATTTATAAAATATGCGATACGATTTCGCACACACACATATAGTAATATGTACAATACCCAATAGCTCTATGCACCTATACAACGCCGTGAAATATTATCAGGGGCGGTGTAGGTCTTGAATTAAACATTAAGACAAATAGTTGTTTGAGTTATAATTAATGGCGTCGGTTCAGATTGCTCAGGCGTCGCGTAATTGTGTGGGAAAAGCGATAGGCGATCCCCCCCCACCCGAACCAGTAATGAAGGCAATAAATAAATAATATACAGGGTACATTTTGTTAATATTAATTATGTATTCGCCCGTATCGGCAGCCCTAGATGTGTATACTGCCTGGGATGTCGTTATTTGTATTCGAATTTGCATATCGCGTTGGTAAGACGGCAGAGTAGGGTGAAATTGTTGGAAACTATCATGACTAATCAATGATAGTGACAACGTCTGACACCGGCAGACGGCCTTCGGACCCTTCGATAACTTTCTGATCCTCCCTTCAAGGATATACATATATGTATGTACTATCGAGTAAACTAACGCCTTGTTTACACGTCGACAAAGTGGTTCCTAATCGTGATCAACGCCCATCGACTTTAGACAAGTCAATTAAAATTGTTATCGCTGTAATAACTTATTTTGAGTTGGCTTGTTTAGTCCCTTTTCCTCTCCATGAATGTTTTTATCGTATGTATATCTAAATTTTTACTGGAAAATATATTTCATACATATTTATGTAAGAAGTAATTAATATAAACTTATCGTAAGAATTATCAATCTTGTTATATATTTATAACATTCTCAAATCACAAGAACCGATTAATCAGGGCAAAGCTTTATAGATTGTTACAAACCATGGAGATTGAACATAAAAATAATAATGATAATTCATCTTAATTGAAAGCACTCCAATTATCTCTCAATTGCATCTTTTTACTTGAATTTTCTATTGTATTGTAAGGTGGGAACATGAATAGAGGTAGGACCGGAAGCGTGCCGTATATTGTTCGATTGTTGTAAATGCTTTGTAAAAAAGGTTCGGCAAACCTTTAACAATGCATTTACAACATTTGAACAATGGACGACCCCCTCAAGGTCCGGGCTTTAAACATGAGTATCCACTATCCACCATCTATCCAAAAAATGGTTCACTATTGTCAATTACTATTGTCAACCTTTTTTTGCTCTCTTGTTTTGTAGTACAATAGTGAACCATGTTTAATGCATAAAATAATCCTGGCCACCAATCTTTGATTATAGTCAGACTTTGGTGGCCAGGATGCTTTAACGTGCAAAAAATGATTCACTTTTGACAATTTCTATTGTCAACCTTTTTTTTACTCTCTTTTTTTGTAGAAAAATATTAATTGTATGTAACAAGTAGAGGTAGGACCGGAAGCGTGTTTTTTTCAGGAAACAGGGCGTTTTGGGTCTATTTTCCAGGAAACAGGCCAAATTACAAAGCTAGAGAGCATAAAAAAAGGTTCATCATAAAAATGAACAATGCACGGCGAACAATGAATGGTGCAAAGTTGGTCCGGTCTTTAGTTATAAGACTGTAATGTAGTCTGGTATAAATCTGCAACGTAGGAACATGAACATGAGAGTATCTACTGCCTAAGTGCATTTGTGGGTAAACAATAGAGACCATGGATTAGGCTAACGGGACTCGGTGAGTACGCTAACAAAGGATACGCTGGAGCTCTCACTGACCTGGGCGAGTGAGTGCGTAAACAATAGACTCGCCAGGGTAGGCCTTTAAGTGACTAGACAATAGACACATTAATGGATCAGGGAAGCTGTGATGGGCAACTTGTCCTTTATGAGGAGGTACATATGATAGATCGAACTATTCTGGGGTGAGCGGTGGTTTCGTGTGGACGTCCCGAATCGTTGAATAAATGCTGTGAAACGACTTTGGCCTTAAATTTGGATCCTGAACCCACCCCTACGTAACAGTATTATACCCGTTTGGTTTTGGAAAGTTTAAAAAATGAAATGGTAACATTATCTGTCACGTTCATTTGAACAGAATTGATATTTGATTTGAAATCACCTTTACCTTAAATTATATTGCCTAAAAATATGACGTTACTTTGAAAAGTCATATGTTTGCTTTGATAGAATATGAATATTAAGCACAATTAAGCCTGATAGTGCACAAGGGACGAGTTATGAACCGTTATATTTGAAAGTGGCGGAAGTCCAATTTTGAGTTCCAAAAATACTATTTCTGTTTGACTTATTTCTCAAAATGTTATCATTTATTTTAATTCAATATGTCCATAATCTCTGAAAAGCCGAATAAAAGTTTTACAGGACTCCAGTATTTTTAAATATTGTTAAACGCAATACATTATATGTATGTATTTAATGTTTCGCAAGATATTTCTCGAAATGAAGAAAGGTAGACTTATCCCACTTAGACTTGTACCACGTAGACATAAGCAATATAAGAAAAATCTCGAAAAAAAAGATAAAAAGGTCTAGTAATCAATAGATTAGAATAATTATAAAGTACGATTAATTTTCTTGTCAACCTTGAAACCTTGTCAATAACAATGAAAAACGATATGAAAATATTTGTATCCCCATTTGATTTCCAACATTATCAATATATCAGGAATCGACCCACAGACCTTCAGTTCATTAGAATAATGCTCTACAACTATTCTCTTTCAAAGAGACAACACAAAAATATAAAAACACATAAACATCCGTTATTATGATCCGTCACGAGCTTTAGCATTGAACAGCGCCGAAACTCTCCATGTGCCCCCTTGTATGTATTTTCTCGAGATATTTCCAAATATTCGAAAATAGGGGGATTACTTTGGGGTCGTTTTACATATCTCATTGTCGATTCAATGAAAATGTGCGTATTCTTTTTTTCCTCTCCACCCTTTTCTTTTGGTTTTTCTGTTTGGTCCTATTTACATATTACCGGATGGTAGGCGACCAAAAGAGCCGGTTATTTTGTGTTTTTATTTTCTTTTTACATTTGTTTTCGCATTTCGCACAATTTGAGAAACTCTCGAATATCATCACAACACCGACAAAATCATATATATTAACTTTGAGATGGATATTCATTATTTTTCTTTCATTTCACGCATACAATTGAAACTGCTTGAGAGAAAGTATCATTTTTTATATTTATTTGAAATATTATACTATAAAAATGAATTGAAATTAAATTGAAATATTCCACCTTACAGCTACATGGCATACATATTTACATACTTTCATATAATTTGAATATTATCAGTAATACAATCAATATATGTAGATAGGTATAGTTGGTGAATATTTAGTTAATATAAATGACAATTCGAACAATCCTTCGAATAATCGTATTTACAATATAAATGCAAGCGTACGTGTTGTTTTGAATATTCAAAAGCAATAAAGATTAATTAAATCCCACATTACTTTTAACACGAACGTACGATTCGTCGAATTTTCACAAGCCAATTACAACAAAAACTAGTATATATATATAAATTCATATTTTAAAGCTTGAAAAATCCCATCGCCAAAAAATAAACATAAACTTATATCATACGATATAACTAACAACCGTAAATCATTTCGACGCTTATGCATGTGCTTTTCATAGAAAATTATTTCATAGAAATGAAGCATCATAAGTCAGGCGAGGATTTTTCTTTTTCTCTTTATTTATTTATTTTTAAAGCGCACACGAATTAATAACGTCGTCTGCTCCATTTTCACAGCATACATCATCGAACACTGTGTAGTGTAATTTATATCAGTTTCATTATGAAAGTGTTTACAAAAAAAACCTGGTGAATATATACTTTAATCAAACGCCCTCGTTTTTATAACGCGATGATAAATTATACCTTGGCACGGAATGTGAGCGATATAAATTTTGATTCGTATTACAAACTATGTAGGTATAAGAGATGAATTTATTTCAGTTAAATTTTCAATATTTTACAATGGGCGGGAAAAGCTATATGTCAGAAATATCAGAATTTATTTTTTTTGCTACCACTATGATTAATATAGTGTAAATTTCACTATTAATTGTATAATATATGACTTTCCTATCTTATACAAATCCCCCGTGAAATGATAAGAGCACACTGAAAAGTGCGGCATGGGATCGTGGTCGTGGTTGCCAGCTGTAATGGGCGTATCTTCATGTCAATATTTATTCGTACGATCTTATTATTTCAATAAGTTTATCCTACATTTATTCAAATATAGGAATCACTGATAAACCTATGTCAATACAAGAATAAAATATCAGCGAAAGCACTTCAAGAGGTGAGTTTTGCCACGAATCACGATGACATAGATTAGGCGTTCTAGCACTCAATGTGACGTCATAGTAGTAAGTGTTCGTCTACTTAACCAAAAGTATTCACTTAAGCATACTTTTGGAAAAGTCATATTGTGACAATACTGACTCGACGATACGATGCAAGCAATATCACGCCGTATCGTCATGCTCTGTAATTTATATGTAAACCGATTTTGCCTTTCACTCGGTCAAAACTTTTCTAATCGTACCAAAACGGGCGTTGCTGCATAGTATGAAAATAAACTATCGGTTACTTGAGCGACTGTGTTGTGATGTATTGAAAAATGAGAATTTGCATAGCGATTGATAGTGATGTATAGAAAATTGTGAAATTGCATAGCAAATGCCCAGGGTTGCTAAGGATATTTTTTATAGAGACCCAGCACTCCATAGCTACAACCCCTTCAAAAAAATTTAGCCACTCACGCAATACCAAAATTAAAAATAAATACCAAAAGTCTTTTAGCCAGCAGCATGGCTCGGTGTTTGCGCTGATACTAAGCACCGAGTTCAATCCCATGAGCTGACCTCGATTGAAAAGAATTTATTCCAAGTATTATCTGTAGTGCTGCTGGTCAGATTTTGATATTTGTGACTCCAAGTCGATCTTTTTCTATCACAGTCTGCCAATTTATCTGATTTCATTGTTGAATCGGTTCCTTCATCAAATTGGCAAAAACCATCTATGTATGTCACCACTATTTGAATATGATTTCAAAAATTTATTACCTATAAATGTCTCTGATTTTTTACACACCTCTTCTTACTTTCACTTACGATTACTATTATAAGCATAATATATGTACAAAAATTTATAAGCATAATATATGTACGTCCATAGAGCTTCAGATTGTTTGAAAAAAATAATGTGATTTTTACACATTTCCCCTAGCACATACCCAGTGTCACCAAGAATATATATCATCGAATGAAATATTTTCTTATTGACACGTTGATCGCTCGAGTCAATCTACGGTGAATTAATTTTCTCGGCGACACATTGACATGTCGAAAAATTCGCCGAAGATATTTCGAAACGTCACTTATTCTCTCTTTTCGGTAACGACGGTTGACAACCTCTTAAAATTTGGCGGGGTGAGGGTGTGGAGGATGTCCAACAGTTGGCAACGTTTTTTTTTCTTCGCCACTCGATACCGAGAAAGGAGAGCAAAAAGAAGTATGTATTATATAAAATAAAAAAGCTTCGTCGTCCCAGGCTGACGCGTTGACAGCTGCTGCACATCAATCAGTGGGAAATGTGCGTAAAAAAGAGACAGGATCCCACAGCAGATAATGCAATTATGACGCAAAAGCGAATGTCGTTGTCGACTCTGGAAGATAAACATCGTCGAATTTCATCGAAACCCGTTTTAGATACTAATACTGACATACTATATATAATATGAGCATTTGAATCACACACATGTACATATCTATTATATTTCAGGGCCAATTATCAATATAATTCATACAAATCTATGAAATTATTTATATTTCGAGTGTATTACCTTGACATAAAATAGTTAGATAAGTTGATTAAATTTGTAGCCATTATATTCTACCGGTCCGTGAAAAAAAAATGAATATGACCTCACTTCCGCCTCGAATCAAAAATAGTTGACGTAGTTTAATTGAACTGAATTTTTTCATTTGACACGCCACTATATCATCCGTTTTCTACTGATGAAATATCCATATTCAGATCGTGAAAAAAAGCTCATTCATAACTGACAATTATGTTCAGCGTGTAGGTATACCGTTTTAAACGCGTTGCAAAGTGTGACACAGATTAAATCACTTTATTTTCCTCTCGGGTTGAATCGAAATAGACCATTGTACAAAATGAACGACGGGGAAAAATATTTAAAGTAAATAGTGTCTCTACTTCTACATACTAACCTACCGATATTTGGAACGAAAATCCTATTTAATGTGGAAAACGTTTCATTGATCAATGGAAACTTATGTAGCTTATGTCAACTTTACTTCTCTGCAGACTTTCAAGTAAAATGCTTTTAGCTCGTATGAAACACGTGCATGTTATAATATAGGATTTTGAACGAAAAAATAAGATTTAACCACCAATAAAATGTATATTTGACCCACTAGTACAACAAATCAGTATATATGTAGATAGTCTACTTCGTATTTTCATCAAATTTTGTTCACTTCTTCTTTATTATATCTTCTTATTATATTATTTATATATTATTATATCTTAATATATAATATTATAATATCTTCTTATTATATTATATTATACTGGTGTTTTGCTCGTTGATATTTCAACTGGTGGTTTCGGAAAAATAATTGATACATACATACATACATATATGCATTCAAATAAAGTTATATGCATAAGATTAACAAATAACAAAAATTATCGTCGTAATCGTAATCGGAACCGAAGTTGTAACCGAAATCAAAACTGAAATAGGATTCGGTAATCGGCACTGAAATGGGAATCGAGAATTGGAACTGAAATAGAAATCGGGAATTGGAACCGGAACTGGAATAGAAATCAGAATCGAAATTTTAAATTAATATATTCTAATCTTATCTTATTATTTATTTTTTATCTCCATACTTGTTGATGCACTCGCCACACACAAAAATACCCCATCCTTTTTTATATATCTCGTCTTTTTTATCGTTTTCAATTGTCTTATCTCTTAAATAACGACACACGTTAAATACTTATAAACACATTTCATTGATCGATTTTAAATTTTAAAATCCAATACAATAAAAGTAAAATTAAAAAAAATAGTTAAAAAAGTCCCCTAACCATTTATTAAAATTTTCTTTCAGATTTTATCTACCATTTTTGTGTGGAATCCTTTATTCACCCTTCGCACAATTTTACACATACATTTTGCTTAGAGCTAAAACATGTCTGTACGATTATTTAAATTTCTTGAAATCATATGAATTCGTGTATTTATAATTTAAATTCATATATGTACGTTCAACCACCCAACCGAATTGGCGTTGCTCAAGTGGATGAAAACTTCTTCCGCAAAACCCATTCCATAATCCATCTACGGTCTAAGTTAGAGTAGATGCAATAGTATACTGAATTTGGTTGTTCTAAATTTAAAACGAAGATTTTCTTAGCAGTTAGCCGATCCAAATTGAACTTCATCTTCCGTCTAGTCCAAGTCACAACATTCTGAGCCTCAGTTTCTTAATATAATCCGACTTCACATACCACACAGACGCGGTCCAAAATGATAAGCCGATAGTATCGCGTCTGTAAGTTATGACTGACACGTAAAACAGACAAAGGCGAAAAATAAAATTGGACGTCTTCCGTCTCCGATGTGACACATCTTCGGAAAGAATCTGACGGTGGATTTGTACAGAAGACATAATTAAAACGACAAACCCTCCACCTTTTCGACGACTGCGAAGACGACTTGACATTTTTAATTTCACTCTCAAAACCAATTAACGAAATGACTGAGACTCCCTTATTTAACGTGTCACTTACTCGGAGATTTCCCATTTCGCCTTTTTGTCCTCGCTGCCAGTTCGCTCTTATATTTTCTATATTTATTTACAATGTCTTCTATTATACGAAGGGTGTCATAATGTCCATCATATCAACCTCTCAATGTTGCGTGAAGTGTCCGAAAAGAAGAAACACGACAAAAGCAGTCAAGTGGGGTCAAAACGAGGATGTTGGCTTCACCTAAAACTCGTATATTTGTACAATAATAGTATAATACGAATACAGGTGTGATATATTTAATATTTGCATTATTTACTGGACCGTTGAAGGCACACTGTCAAAATATGAGTAATGGGGTTTCGCTTTTACGTATAAAATTCTATATATCCAATGCGCTATGAAGACCGACGAAAAATAAAAATGTAAAAAATAAAACTCCCATCCAGTTTTGCGAATTCTGAGATTTAGCGAGAGCAGGCAGACGGATGAAAAAATCGTAATAAAGAAAAACAACGAAAAAGCGTCGAAATATGTCTGCGAAAATTTCGCAGACGAAATTAATATTGAGATTTTTTTTTTTTGCTCGGACTGTTTATTTTGAATAGCCCCCCAGACGTGAATTGAAATCTTAAGCTCGCTTATTATTATATCTATAATTGGAAAATAGAAATGATTATTAAATCAAATTCGCAATAATGAATATATCGAATCAGTGCAATTTATTTAATTTCAAATATATAGTGATTTAGATAATTGCGATTTGATGAAACCTATGGTTGCTATAATCAAAATTTAATTAACTTTTATACATACATACATACATGGTGGTGGTTATATATACAATACAATATTTTTTCACAAAAGATTTGATAATATATGTACATTAATATAATAATGAATTGTTACAAAACTGATTTTTATACAAAAAAATCATAAAAAATGTTTAGTTTTATATCCCTTATTTTATTTTATTTTCTTATCGATACTAGTCGATTACTTAGGGTTGATCGTGTGAGAAATCTTGGCGTTTCACCTGATAGTAAATTAGCTTTCAGATTGTATATTGATTTAATAATAAGCAAGGCGCAATGGAATTTGGGATTCATTTTTAGACTATTCAAGCCTTTTAAATCCTATTGTAATGTTGTCTTGCTTTTCAATTCATTTGTAAGAAGTCATCTGGAATTTACTAGCACTTTATGAGATCCTTTCCATCGAGTATATATATATATGTACTTTATTAATAATTTAGAACGCATCAATACAAAATTTCATTCCCACTGCAATTGCAGATTTCTTCACAGTGATCGTTTTGTTTCCTTACACTCTAGAAGGGAAATTCAAGCTTTTAAGGGGGTATTCTAGTCTAGAAAGACAAATTTTGGGCGTTTTTTAAAATTCAATAAAACAAAAACTAGAAACAATTTTGGTATGCATTTTTTTATTATATGTTTATTAATATTTCAATAATACATAGCAAAACTGAAAAAAAAACATAAAAAATTGAAAAAATTACAGGTTGGTAAAGTGGGGGAGGTAAAAAAAAGGGTGCCTCCATCTTGACACGATTCCAACCCTTCTAGTCATCCGAAAAAAAAAAAAAAAGATTCTTAATTAATAAGAGTGTCGCTATGGTCCGTAACACGGACTGTTTAAAAAAAAAGTCATTTTTTTTCAAATTTTTGAATTTTTTTAAAATATTAAACAACAAAATTTTTACATAATTCTGGTGCGGACTATAGAGGGATATATAAAAAAGAACCACACCAAATTTTAAGTTAATTGGTACATTAGAACTTGAGATATCATGTCAAACTCGTTGGAAAAAGTAGTTTCGAGAAAAACGCGTTTAAAGTTTCGGGTAACGTACGCGCCGGTTGGATGCCACGTCACTAAAACAGCTATATTTCTGAAAATAATTTGAATTTTGAAAAATCATCTTATGCAAATATTCTTAAAGGCTTAAACTTTCAATGTGAAACAAAAAAAAATCGATTTTTTTAAATTTCTAGACTAGAATACCCCCCGAAATCATAAAATTGAAAGTCCTTATTTAGTTATTAAGATCCTATTCCAATGTCCAACCAAATCCCTGATTAATCCCACATTAATCACTACTCTACCAGCTATTCCTGTAATTCCTTTTTATTTAGATCTTGCTCTTCTTTAACGATATTTTTGTTGTTGCTCTTTTTTTACCTTAAATTTCTGTTATTTGATCATTTTTCTTAGTATCACATACATACATACATCCCTTATCTACCATTATTTCATGCTTTTCTTCTTAGATTTTATTTTTATCATTGTTGTTATTAATTTTAAGAAACTTTTCTGGTGTGATTGTTACGTATTGTAATACTGTTTATTGCATAAGTTGAACTGTTTATTGTAAAGAGCATAGTGATACTCGTTGTGCCTCTGCCACGCTGCTCGAAAAAATATTTATCATAAAATTGTTTGAAAATTTATATCTCATAGTAACAAAGAAATTTTCTTATCATAAGGTCTGTCAAAATAACTATAGCTACGGCAAATTTCATAGGCAGCAATTTATCCTATATCTTCCGACAAATCTTTATGAGTGAGCTACTTCATTGAGATCTCATCTATGAATACAATCAATCATTTCCATTGTTACATAATTCTTTTCAGCAGAATGGAAAATACAGAATACATGTAATAAACAATTAAAAGTTTTTACATAACGAATACTTTTGAAGTGAGAAAAATATAATAGATATATAGTATGAATTGGCATTATTTGAAATAGTGAAACGAATCGGTTGTGTTTTGATAGTGGATTGGACGCGTTTATCACACTCTGTTCGCGTATTAATCGAGCTCTCGCATATACAGAGGTCGCATATATCAAGTGTCGTCGCATTGTTGAGAGGTGCGTTAACGCGATCCCGCCAGTGAATGAGAAACGCTTTTCAACTTCAATTCTATGAGAGTTTGTTGTATGAGTGTGTATATTTTATGTGTGCAAAAGCGATTTATCTCTCGTCGCGTCCGACTCGCGTTTTGATACCTTTGTAATTTGTATATATAAATATTTATCGTGTGCCAGAATAAATGACTGTGTTATTTTGTTTTTTTTTTTAAGAATGAATAATTAAACGCTGTATATAATTTTTAAAATTATTTTGTAATCATAATTCGAATATTATCTTTATTGTCTTTTGAATGAGTTTGTAATATTATTGATAGACGGCTATTGATTGAATTTGAACTTCTTTAGACTGCTAATATGTATGATATCTATCTATATATATAAAAATAAATTTCTGTGTGTGTCTCGAATAGGCTTCTAAACCACTGAACCGATTACGGGAACGAGAACGGGAACGGGAATGGGAATGGGAACGGGAACGGGAACGGGAACAGGAATGGGAACTGTAACGGGACCGGGAATTGGTATTGCAACGGATGCCGGGTTCAGCTAGTTACATCTAAAATATTTTTCAAATATTATACATTGTCAATCTAATATGGGAGCAGGCTCACAACATACAAGAACTTTTCTATAACCTACTTTTACAATCGTATAAAATACAATCGTTTCCAAATTCATTTATTACTACAAAACTACTATACTAAATTCTAGCTCGATAATATATTTACATTTATCCACAATGTGAATACGTCTACATATGTATATTCTAATCCAATCATTGTGGCGATAGGCACATACAAACATAAATAAATTTCGTTTCTGAATTATTTATTATCACATATCATCATCATCAGCATCTATTGCCGCTCACCATCCACTGCTGGATGAAGGCCTCTCCAACACGCTTACAGTCGTTTCTGTTTTGCGCAACACTCATCCATCTCACCCCACAAATTTTCCTAATTTCGTCTACCTATCTTCACTGTAGTCTTCCTTTTACCCTTTTGCGTTCTCTCGGGTACCATTCAAGCACTTCTTCAATCGACAAATAAATACAGAAATATGTAGATAAAAAAATGAATACATGTACATATATACATACATATTAAATCAAAGAAACAGTGAGAAATATACAGCAGCAGCATAGCTCTGTGGTTACGTTAATCCTAACCACCGAGATGTTACCGGGTTCAATCCCGTGGGTTGACCTCGTTTGAAAAGAATTTATTTCGAGTTTAATCTGTAGTGCTGCTAGTCAGACTTTGATATTTGTGACTCCAAGTCGATCGTTTCCTATCAGAGTTTGCCAATTTATTTGATTTCATTGTTGAAACGGTTCCTCCACTAAGTTGACAAAAACCATTCTAACCACTTGTCACCACTATTTGAATATATTTCAAAATTTACAATATATAATGTTATGTATGTACAAGTTTAATAACACAGGTGTCGTTCAGGGGGGCAACTCTTATTGGCATCTTGGGGAAATATAAAAAATAAATAAAAATAGGTATATGTACAATGAAAACATTGAAGACACCAACAGCGAAACTTGTCGAGAAACAAATCAGATCAACAGAGAGGCAAAACAAGGAACAAACTGAAAAACGGGTGGATAGACAAACAACAAAAATCAGAGAAAAAACAAACATGGGCAACTGAGAAACAAACTGAAAGACCAACTTCAAAAAAATTGATATACAAACTGATTGACAAATTAAGAGTTAAACTGAAATACAAACTAAGATACAAACTGAGAGACAAGCTGAGATATAAACTGAAAAACCAACAAACAAAAAAACCAAAAACATCGTCAAATACATCGAAATCGTATATTCAAATATTCAACTTTTGAGCAAACAAAATTTCGACTTTCATAACAGAAATCAAGCAAAAAAAATTTGCATTAGAAAAACGTAATCCACAGAATAATCGGTCAAAAACCCAATTACATACATATGTACCTATATTTATTACCAGTCTCGAATGAATAGGATAATTGAGCAGTTAAAATCACGGAAATACACAAAAAAATTGACCGCACAATTTATTCTATTGTTGAGAGGCATTTCACAACGAAATGAAAGTGTTTATTTTTTTGGTCAGACGAAGTACACAAAAAAAAAATCGAAAAATAAATAAAAATGCGTCCTGAAAACCGGTTGAAAAAGTTATCCCCGATCGAGCACCGCATACACACACACACACACCCATTTTTATTTTTTTTATTTTTTTCCCTCCCCTACGCTTTTATTTCGTATTTATACCCCGCGCCGGCCGACGGAATACGAAATCAGAATCCCCCGAGGGATTCGACGCAATAATAATAAAAAAAATATATCTACGCATATAAATATATATAAAAATAAATAAATGCAAATATAATTTTACGAGTGGACGCCCTTTTTGTCCGCTCCTTTGTTCGATACAAATGAATGGACCTCGGCACTTTGCAAACGGCAGAAAGTTTCGCCAAACGAGCGATACGAAATCGCACCGGCAACAGGCGGCGAAACTTTTTGCGCTACCCTATCGAAAAATCGGCCGCGGTTTCTCAAACTTTTTTTTTTGGTTTATTATTATTATTCTCAGGTCGGCGCTGTTTTGTTTGCAGATAAGAGAGTGCGACTCGGGGTGTGAAAACTGCACAAAGGGTTCGACGATGAGGGTTTGCGTTTTTTTTTTTTTACTTCTTTATTTTATTTTATATGAGGGGGTTCTCGGAATGAATGGAAGTGTGTTTATTGGATGGAGTGCGCACGGCGCATAATACTGGCATTTTGGAGTGCGTGCGATTTCATTGTTGTGAGGTGTTTGCTAAAGTTTTTTCGTTGATTGAAAAAAAATGGTGGGATATGTGAGTGTCGGGTTTGGGGTTTAGAACACTTGTCTTACGAAGTGTGTTTTGGGATCCTTACGTATTTGTCAAACTTTGATTATGTTAATAATGTAAAGGTCAATTTTTACCAATTGTTTTCAACTTTTACCCACCTGAGCAAAGCCGGCCAAATTCGGCTAATATATAAACCTTCTAAGGGTTTCAATCCTTCCAAAATCGAGTACTATGAGATAGCATACCTAATTTGATGGTCCCAATTTGAAAACTGTGAATTTGCATATCGAACTGCATATGTACATACATACATACAACCATTCATTATTATAAACCATTAATTATATTTAGCCAGCAGTGTGGCTTAATGGTAGCGTGTGTGTTTATCACCGAGTGATCAGTGGGTTCGATCTGCTATACTGCTGGTTAGATTTGGGGGTATTTTTGATTCCAAATCGATCGTTTCTTATCAGAGTTTGCCAATTTTATCTAATCATTGTTGAAACGGTTCCTCGAAATTGGCAAAAAATCATCTTTCCTGCCGTCACAAATCTTCTGTATTTATTGTATGTATAATTTTTAAACTTATGTACAAATCTAAAATCCATAGATGTCTCAATGGATTAATTATGTTATTAATTAATTGATTGATTTTTATTTCCTGTTCTTCAGCTTCTGGAAATACAGTGATTTATGTAAAAATAAATGCTGCATTGTTTTTAATTAATTGTCCAGGAAGGCGCATTTGAGTCTTCCTGTCAAACCTTCCTGGTATACATATATCTATATATATATATATGTAAAAAAATAAACATATTTATGTACATATATGTTGTAGTCAAAGTGTGTTGTCAGTTGTAATAAATTCCAACTGGCGTTTTAGGTCATTCAATTTCGAATACAATTCAACTAATAAATTATACATATATCTACAAGCGCAAATACACTTTCAACAATGTGCCCCAGTTGTAATATAACAGTTAAGTTTTAACAGCTCTGCTGTTTTTACGATCAATTTCATGCCCTGCATCGTACATGGATATTGTTATTCGTTTAATTAAACATTCTTCAATGCATACAAATATGCAATTTTTTTTTTTTTGATTTTTAAATGTTTTTTATTATTACCAAATTATGTTCACAATACATCTTATATCTATTTTAATAGCTACGGATCTACTGATCATTTTCTATTTTACAATTTTAATTAAATTTTGTTAGTAATCATAGTATTATATTATAATAATCTTGATGTACAGCATAATAGGAAAAAGAGCTCAAAAACCTATTTAAATTTTTTTAAATCCTCATAATACATCTAATACATAACATTAATTAAAGACTCCCTAAAGTCGATGACATAAAGCAGATTGTTTTTAGGTAATCTGTGTTAATCGAAGATACACTTCAACTGTAACATACATATATACGTATTTGACCGAATTTAGTGATTCTTAATTAAAAACAGAAGATATTCATCTACACGCTGATCTTGTATATATTGATCTTGTATATAGATATGTAATAAAACAAAAAATAATGAAATACTGTATTTAGACACAAATATACATACACATGTATATTTACTATTAAAATATATATATATATATATATATATATATATATATATATATATATATATATATATATATATATATATATATATATATATATATATATATATATATATATATATATATATATATATATATATATATATATAGTATATTTATTTAAATGTTTGAATAATATTTTGAAAGCATCCCTTTTTGACTTATGAAAAAAAGTAAAAACAATATACTCCCATCGTTGGTACGCGAAACGAATAGTGGAAAAGCGTAATCCGTTACCCAGACGGATTTTAAATCTGAAAATTCTGAAACGAATGAACGAGAGCAAGCGTCTGTCCGTCCATCTGTCCGTTCAGTGGGTAGGTATATGAATAAATGCCCGTTTGTAGTTAATCTATCAGAAATATCCGAAACTGAATATTACGGTTTCGGAAAAATTTATGGCGCGCGTTCGCTTGCATCCGAAATAAACCCCAAAAGCACAAACACAACACGGCAATAACGTGTTTTACATCAACTGAAAACAAACAGCAATACCAAAGCCTTCCAAACTGTATATCAAAATGAATGTAAATTCATTAGCAGTCTACCCATACCTTTTCAGAATAAAATTTCATCACTAAATGAAATTGATTTGTATATAATATTTTAATTGTTTTTCTTAATTCATCAGTTAAATTAAGAAAATCATTTAAAGATGGGCACACACGACAGAGAGATTTGTCTGCAGACATTTCTTCAGTAATCTTTATAACTACGCGAAACTTATTTGTTTAAAAAAATACAATCTGTTTGTTGATCCTAATCGTTATCTTTTAAAGACTCAAAATTCTATTCAATAAAGAACGAAATGCTTTAGCTTTATCATAGATCATTTTTAATATAAATACATACACATGTTACACGTAGTGAGTACGTATGTAACAATAGAATTATAAATTTGCTTCTCAATGGCAGTGAAGCAAATGACTCGTCAATATATGTACATATATACAAACATATTCATATTTTATTTTGTTTATTTGTACATTCGCCTTTACAGATTGCTTCAAAGTGACGAGTGAACTAATACAGATACAATACGTTCAATACAATCAATAGATGCATTTATGCAATGTGAATTCATACAAACATCATCCACAGTGACATCTACGCATAAATTTTTGCAGCATTTTAGTATACAAATCGGTGAATCTCAAGACGCAAAATAATTTGTAATAATTTGCAAGAGAGATTGGAAAGGAGGTTCCAATTTACAGGGACTGTTTCAATGAAAATCAGAAAAAAGTCTGATAGGAAACGATCGAAAGGCCAGCAGATACTAGTGGGAATCAAACCATGACCACTATGACAGCACAATATGCTAACCACAAGTCCAGTGAATATGTAATTTCCATAGTGAAAATATAACTATACCCAGGGAGTGTGTATTGGATATGAATTCATTGAAACGTCAGCGTAATTATGATTTCAAAGCCGTTATAATTTCACTGTAACATATACATAAATATAATGGATAAAGATGAAGCATAGTTTTTTGTTAATGTGATTCACGCGACCATTTTTTTTTTTTGTTATTTGACAAAAGATTCTCAGTTAAAAGAAGACTAAAGTAATTGGAGAGGTTTTTTCTCAATATTTCTATCGTAAAGTCTCTAACTAATTTCTTACCCAGAGACTTAACTACCTACGATAGATTTATTTGCTGACAAATCTTTGCTTCAGTATCCAGCTATGACAAACTCTAAACTATTCATATTTTCAATAAATGATTACATATAGTGCTTATTTATACGATATTTTTCCACGTTTTCGCTGCATTCGTTCGATCATTTTTAATTCAACTTTTCCGTGAAAATTTCACATTTCTCTGGAGTAGATTTCATTGCTGGATACGACTACTATGATTAAATTCTGATTTTAACATTTTTTTGCCGTTCTATTCATTCGATTTTAATTCGACAAAGCCAGCGAAATTCAAAAGTCTCCTGTGCATTTCGCCCAACTGAAACGGTCCGTTTGTAATCGAATTATAACCGCCTGAAAAACTGATATTGCAGTCTGTCTCTGACCGTTTTTGCCGAATCGAACTCGATAAAGTTTTCCAAACCCCTCCCCACCGAAAAATCGCCTTTCGAAGATAACCCTCCGACTGAAAAATGTCTAAAAAAACATAAAACCGTCTGGTATACCCGTAAGTATTATATATGTATAAGTGTATATATGACTTTTTCCGATGTATTTTTTCCTTTATTTGCAGGGGGCTTGGATTTTCACGTATCGCTGGTTCGTAATTCGTCTCCCAACGGCCGCCATATCAAACGTCGGACTTTATTCGATATAAAAATGGAGCACGTGCAATTAAATTGAACTGTCAGACGGGCTGATCTCTCGAGGGGGGAGGGTGGGTGGAGGCATCTGGTCTGTGGGGTGGTTAAAGGGGTGGAATGTAAGGATCGGGAAGGTTGTCAGAAATCTTAGACACCTCCCACTCCGTCCCCTTATATATCTGGGTGGGTCAAAACGGAATTTGTGTCCCAGTTCGATTGTAAAGCATCCAAAACTCACACATACCAACATACGTATGTATGTATGTATGTACATATGTACGTACATACATATTATGTACATTTTAAGGCTATGATTGGAATTTTTCGTATGCCTTAGCTTAACACTTTATAAACCTTATTTTCACATATGTATAGATATATTGGTTACTTACTTAAATTTTTTAATTAAATCATCTAGGATCTAAAAATTTAAAATCTATTTATAATTTAGATTCTAATTTAGTTAGTCCACATGAAGCTCAGTCAGATCGTAGAGTTATTACCACTTGTAATTCAAAATGGTCAACTCATATAAATTATATCATATATTATGAAATTTAATTGTCTCAGTGCCAAGCTTTTGGCCCAAATGTATAAAACATGTATTAGTCAAAAACTTGAATTTGACTATCCCATTTGGAAACCTAATTTTCAAATAGACGTTATCTGCTTATAAATAGTCCAACGAAAAATTACAATAATGCCTTCCAAACATAAACCGCTTTTGTATGATATGAGATTGAAAAGAATGAATCTCTACACTTTGGAGACTTGAAGAATGAGAGACGATCAATCAAAGTGTATAAAATTATAAATAACCATTACAATTTTTCGATGATAAACTTCTTTACGTATAACAATAATACTTATTTGAGATGTCAGACTCGGACTCCAAAAGAATATTTATTACAAAATAATAAGAAAATCCTTTCATTTCATTTGGAATAGTCTATCCATTGAATTAGTAACGTCTAGTAACTTTTAAAATAAACTTGATAATTTTCTTAAAATAAATGGGTTTTTATAGTTCTGCCTTTTTTACAAAGCTTTTATATGTTTTACTTCGCAAACGATTGAGCTGAATTTCCTACAGTCTTCCCACCGTTTTGAAACCTTACCATTTTGCGCGGTTTGGTCAACGATGGAAATTTTTATCAATTTTTATAGTTCGATGGTGAAAAATATTTTAAGTTAAGTTTATCTTTTGTAATTTCTCTTGTTTGTTTCATTTTCGTCTATTTTGAGTGATTAATATTTTCTTTGTTGATTTTTATTTTCATTTTATTTTTCGTTTAATTATCTTATTTAATATTTGTATTTATGTACTACTGTGTGTATTATCAAACCCCTCGGGTCCATATGCCGCCTTTCCTAAGTATTCCTAAATAAATAAATAAAAATGGCAATGTACGATTAGTCGCGTTTGATTTTTTTTATTATATGTACGTGCTTCTGAAACTATTTTTCGTTTCAGCTTAGTTTTATTTAACGAAATTTAAGCGAATTCATCTACAATATTCTATCAATAACAATACAAAGGAATTTTCATTCACAGCGTACTGTAAAGAATAAACTGCGCTTTTTAAGAAATAAATACAACGAATACAAAAAAAACATAATCGCTTTCTTAGCACACCCCACACACTTTCCCAACTAGAGGGGAATGAAAGAGAGAAAAAAATTACACGTCGACTTTTTTGTGAAAGTTAAAATTTGATTTTGTCTGCCTCGTTCCCCTGTCTAGTTTCCCCATTTGCCATATTGGCACCGCGTTATAAACCACACCATAGAAAAATAATCCAGCTGTCACCCCCGTGGCACGGGGTGGAGCCGAACCACCCCTCTCACCCTCCATCCGGTCAATTTTAGAAGACTCCTTGTGAAAAATATCTTCCGTTTAATCACACAAATCATACTTCCATTACGGCATACACATACAACGGGGCATAGCTTTTTTTTGTTTCGATTTATATTTCGGACTTGGACATCCGGTAGTTGGCTGCGGCGACCGTGCTCAAATCTATTCCGCGATATAAAAAATGCATAGGAAAAAATTTTCTATGCATTTTTGTCAGTGCATCAAACTCCCTGCACGTTCGTTTCGGAATTGGCCGGCGGCTATTGTCGCTCGCTGCAGATTCCCATTTCCCTCCAACAAATGTGTTGATTAAACTTTCGAAATTGATTTTACCCCCCCACAGTTCGCGTTTTTCACAACTAGAAATTGGAAAAGCATCGCACAACACTCCCCTCCCACTTATTTATTTTTTTACGTCGTTTATTTCATTTCGATCGGAATAATCTGTTTATTTTGATTCCGCTCGCCACAATGCAATGCAATACGTCCATTTTGACTGTGCTATCATTGATTCGTTTATACACAATCGTTATTTTAAAAGCTCCCATGAATTTTGACCGCTCAATGCTACTAATTAGAATTTAGTTTTTTATTCGAAAATTGGATCCCAAATTACAACTAAAAATCTATCATCATGTGTCTGAAATAGTAGGAATAGTAAAAAAAATCGTGTTACAAAAATTGACCGTGCTTCTTATACTAAACATTACTAATACTAAACTTCCTTACAAAAGACTTCCTTGGAAGTGAACCCATTACATACATACATATACACCAGGTAGTAAACAGGCTAGGTTTGTGAGGTAATTCTCGATGAGTGAAAAGGAGAAGAGAAAGGGAACCATTCAGTTTCGTGTGTGACATCATGTTTCGTGACGTAACATCACCATCAAAGCAAATTCACTATACCCTACGTAAAGATTTTTTATACATAATAAAAAAATAAAAAATAGCGTTATAATAATAGCAGATGAAGTAAAAACATCAAATAAACAAAATATATACATAGTAGGGATGTAAATAGGTTTTTGAACTATTTTTCTTATTATGCTGTACATTAACATTAGAATGAGGACTAAAAAAATTAAATTAAAATTGTAAAATAGAAAATGATCAGTAGATCAATAGCTATTAAAATAGATATAAGATGTAGCGTGAACATAATTTCGTAATAATAAAAAGCATTTAAAAATAAATTAAAAGACAGTAGGGATCATCTTGCATCTACAGCAGCGGTTTCCAAACTGGGAGGCGCCAAAACTTTTATAAAAAAATAATTTTCATACCATAATATCTACAAATAAATAAAACTTCATATCGTAGCTTAACAGTAAAAATTCAATGCATGAATGTTTATTTTTATTTTTCTTTCATTTTTATATCTACATTTAATTCCTATAAAAAAATATCCGGAGAGGAAGATTTTAAAAATCGTGCCTTTGCAAACGCTCTTTTTCGGTAATGCACAAAACGACCGCTAGTTGCATGAAACAATAACCTCAAATTTAAAAGTCACTCGTGGCTGAAGTGTCAACTGAAGCGTATTGTCGGGATGTGATATTGTTTTTATGGTGATTTCTTTCTGAAAATAATAGTTAGTATATTTTTATAATTACATTTCATTATTATTTGTTTAAATTATATCAATAAAATATTTTTTAGCCGAATGGATAAATTTTTGAGTGAAAACAAGAGAAAAGTCGACAATAATGAAGATACTGATTCTTATATAAGTGGGAATAAAAGCAAAAAAGAACAAGGAGATAAAGCATTGAAGAAAAGACGATACAGTTCATCGAAATAATAGTTAATATATTTTTATAATTACATTTCATTATTATTTATTTTAAATTATATCAATAAAATATTTTTTAGCCGAATGGATACATTTTTGAGTGGTTACAAGAGAAAAGTCGACAATAATGAAGATACTGATGCTTATACAAGTGGAAATAAAATCAAAAAAGGACAAGGAGATAAAGCTTCAAAGAAAAGACTATACAGTTCATCGTATTTATCATTAGGATTCACAAGTGTTATTATAGATGGTTTGGAAAAACCAATGTGTTTGTTGTGTTCGAAAGTCTTGGCTTCAGATAGTATGAGAACAGTCAAATTAAAACGGCACCTAGAAACTCTACATTCTGAATACGGTGAAAAGCCCATAGAATTTTTTAAAAGAAAATTGTATGAGATAAATATTCAGAAGCAAACGTTCAAAAAAATACTTTCAGTTACACCAAACGCATTATTGGCTTCGTACCATGTCTCTTACCGAATCGCAAAATGTAAGAATGCACATATAATAGGAGAAACCCTACTTTTACCAGCAGCTGTTGATATGGTTCGAATAATGTTCGGCGAATCGTATGCAAAACAGTTGAGACAAATTCCACTAGCTGATAATACAGTCGGAAGGAGAATCAATGATATATCTGAAGATATTTGCGATCAATTAGTTTCTCGGCTTTGTACTTCAAAATTCGCAATACAAGTAGATGAGGCAACTGATATTTATATATATATATATATCAAAAAAGTCGCTGACGTTTCCTTTCGTCGACTTGGATTTGTTTTGAGATATGCAAGATTATTCTCCAATCCTTTGTCTTCTCGCTTGCTTTTCAATTCGCTTGTGAGAAGTAAGCTAGAGTATAATGCGATTGTGTGGAATCCGCATGAAGCAAATTACTCTCTGATGATTGAGAAAGTGCAAAAAGCATTTCTTCGTTTCCTATATAGGAAAGAATATGGGTATTACCCATATCTCTACCCCACTCCTTTCCTTTTGGGCATGCTTGGGTATAATTCCCTTGAACTTCGGAGAAACTTCTCATTAATTCGTTTCGTTCTCCTGCTCTTACGTGGTAATACGTCATGCCCGTTGTTGCTGGAGCAGTTGGGGCTTTATGTCCCTAATCACTATGTGCGTGGTAGACATCATCATTTGCTGGCTGTACCTCCTGCCCGCACAGTCCTTTTTCGAATGGCTCCTATTCCAAGAGCTATCCGACTTCTTAATGAAATCGTTGCTGCCGAGACTGAATGTGATATTTTCCACCTTAGTGAGCGTAAATTGTCGGAAATTACTCTAACCCATTTATCTGGTAGTCTGCGCTCATCATTGTTTTCATGATTGATTGTGATTTATGAGTGAAATTTTGATTAACTCTCTTCCATTTGGGCCTTACAGGGATGTTTTGTATTTGTAGTTGTTTCTTACATATTTATTGAAACTGGCTGTAGGTGCAAGGCATTCCTTATGCTATATTTTATTTGATATTTTTACTTTATCTGTTATTATAAATGCTATTTTTTATGTATGTATGGATGTATTTATGTTTATGTTTAATTGTTATTTTGTTTTTTTTCTTTTTTGTGTTATATTTTTTGACCATTGTGGCGCTTTAGGAATTCCTGTTATGCCACAATGGTCTGTTTAAAATAAATAAATATATGTAAATATATGTAAATATATATATATATATATATATATATATATATATATATATATATATATATATATATATATATATATATATATATATATATATATATATATATATATATATATATATATCATCATCATTTACAGCCATTCGCCATCCACTGCTGGATGAAGGCCTCTCCAACACGCTTCCACTCGTCTCTGTTTTGCGCAACACTCATCCATCTCATTCCGCACATTTTCCTAATTTCGTTCACCCATCTTCCTTGCGGTCTTCCTTTTACTCTTTTGCCTTCTCTCGGGTACCATTCAAGCACTTCTTTTGTCCACCTTTCGTCCATCCTCCTAGCTACGTGACCCGCCCATTGCCATTTCAATCTCTTCACTCTATCCACTATGTCCACTACCCTTGTCATATTTCTCACCCACGTGTTCCGCTTCCTGTCTTTCCTCGTTATGCCAAGCATACAGCGTTCCATACTTCTTTGAGTGCATTGGATTTTATTTTGCATCTTGGCGTTCAGTGTCCAAGTTTCACATCCATACGTCATCACTGGCAAAACGCATTGATCAAAGATCCTTTTCTTCAGGCAGAGTGGCATTTTTGATTTAAAAACAGCATTCATCCGTCCAAATGCACTCCACCCTAATTTCATACGTCTCTTTATCTCTTCATTTTTACTACCAGACATGTCAATTATTTGACCTAAATATAAATAATTATTTACTACTTCTACTGGTTTATCATCTAAGGGGATGCTATCAGGCATGCAATAACTATTGAACATTAGTTTAGTCTTATCTACGTTAATTTTTAATCCTACTTTTCTACTTTCCCTGTCCAGCTGTGTTAGTCTGATAAGTAGGTCAGCTGAATCACGAGCTACTAAAACTATATCGTCTGCGAACCGAAGGTGACTCAAAAAGCGACCATTGATGCTTACTCCGGCTGTATCCCAATCCAATTTCCTGAAAACTCCCTCAAGCACCGCATTGAATAACTTGGGCGAGATTGTATCTCCTTGTCTTACTCCTTTTCCTATGCTAAATCTATCTGTACCTGAAAAAATTTTAACCGAAGCTGTGGCATTCTTATATATTGCAGCTAACAGTCCCACATAGGGTTCCGGCACTCCCTGTGTTTTTAGAGCGTTAAGTACTGCATTATGACTAACTGTATCGAAGGCTTTCTCATAATCGACGAAACCTAGGCACAATGGCCGTTGATATTCGTTGGCGCGCTCGATTAGTTCGCCAACTACTTGGAGGTGGTCCATTGTGCTGAAATTTGCCCTAAACCCTGCCTGCTCTATAGGTTGGTTCTCGTCGAGGATATTCTTCAGCCTTTCTGTAATAACCTTCGTGAAGAGCTTGTAGACCGCTGAAAGTAGACTAATGGGTCGGTAGTTCTTGATATCGCTTTTGTCGCCTTTTTTGTGTATTAAAATGATAGTTGCGTTATTCCATCCTTCTGGTATAACTTGGTTCTGGATGCATTTGCTGAAAAGCCTAGCTAAGATATTAATTAGGGGGGGGCCGCCACATTTTAGTAAGTCAATGGGAATATTATCTTCCCCTGGGGTTTTACCGTTCTTTGCAGTTTTTAGCGCGGCCTCTACTTCGCTAGGCAATACTGCAGGAACCCTTTGGCCGTGTGTCGATTCCAGAGCGGGGAATTGGCCGTTGTCGTTCTCGTATAGTTTTGCATAGAACGTGTAAACTCTGTCTATGATTTCTTCTCTATTCCTAATTATTACTCCGCTCTCTGATCTGATTGCGATCATTTGGTTTTTGCCTAAGAAAAGATCCTGTTTGCACTTTTTCAGGCTACGGTTATTCTTAATGGTATTTTCTATTAGCTTGCTGTTAAAATCCCTGACATCCCTGACTATTCTCTTTTTAATTTCCTTATTTACTAGATTGTATTCTTGCTTATTATTATCCCTATCTAAATTCCTTTTATGCTTAATTAGGTTTTTTGTTTCCGCTGAAATTTTGCTTAATTTAATCTGTTTCCTGAATCCACCTAATTTCTTACCTGTTGAGGTTAGAACCGAACTAATTACAGTGTTCAATTCCTCGATGTCTGCTTCTGGGTTTAATTTCCCGTATCGATTTCCAAGTTCGAGTTCGAATTCCTTTTTCCTAGACCTTAGTTGAGCGAAATCTGGAGAGTTACTGCATCCTTTTATTAATTTCCTACGTTCGCAATTTATATTAATGGCCATCTTGGCACGGACTAATCTGTGATCGCTACCTATATCTACTTTACTTAAAACACTAACGTCTTTAACGGAGTGCAGGGCATTTGTTAGGATGAAATCGATCTCGTTTCTGTCTCCTTTAGGACTCTCCCAAGTCCACTTATTGTTGGTGTTTTTCCTGAAAAATGAATTAGTGATAAAGAGCCTGTTGTGTTCTGCGAATTCTATGAGGCGATCGCCTCTGTCGTTTCTTTGGCCGGTACCAAAATTGCCTACTGCTCTTTCAGTATTTGCCTTTTGTCCTATTTTTGCGTTAAAGTCGCCCATGATTATTTTAAAGTGGTGACGGCTATTATCGTATGCGTCCTGTATTTTTTCGTAGAAGTCTTCTATTTCCTCGTCTGGGTGGCTAGATGTGGGGGCGTACACTTGGAAGATTTGACAAGTGTACCTGCTCGAGATTCTTAATACTATATAGCATATACGTTCCGATATGTCGCTTATTTCTATAATATTTCTTTCTATTCTCTTATTGATAAGAAACCCTACTCCTCCTATTCTACCATTTGGTAGCC